>NC_070579.1:37981339-37998839 GCF_027409825.1 Scomber japonicus | reverse complement strand
CACACACACACACACACACACACACACACACACACAGTGGGTAGCCTGCTGTGTAAAACACTAACTAGCATGGCCTTGAATGGACAAGCTATAGAAACACAACACATTGTTCTATGCAGATAGAGACACAGAGAAATAAACACACACAATACACACATGCAAAACCCATGGTTCTTTGCAGTATTTTACACAGCCACAGTCACACAAAATACTATTTGACTGAAGAAAATAATTAGTTTCACTTCTTTCAACTGATGACTCCAGCCAGCCTCTGCCTATAGTGTCATGAAATGTGCTTTATATGTTGAAATACAAATATATGCTCTGTCCTCCAGTGTGACAAATACTGTACAGTATGTTTCTCTTGGATGAAAGGATCAGATGGAAGAGATACAGTATGACTGGTTAGACAGTGAAAAGAAGAGACAAATAGGGTTTTTTTAAAGCACTAATGCTAATGTGGTCACAGAGTTTGATAGTTAAAAAGAAATTAAATGTCAGTACTTTTTTTATCTACCAGAGCATTTAATTGAAAGTCCACCTGGTTCAAAATTATCTTCTTGACTTCCACATTAGAGTATAAATTCATTCAATCAAAATGTATTGATTTGGGACATCATGAGCAACACTGAATTTTTATTTTATGATAGTAATGTCAGTGACGTCATTAATGCTGAATCTAATGACTCTCACAAAGGTCAAAAGTTTGTTAGTATTGATAGTTCACTGAGTTCTTTGCAGCGTTCAGCTTATTGCATTGTATTGCCTATTTCACTGAATCCCAATGGCTCTCACAAACATCTCATTGGAAATAGTGGGCGGCTGCTTTTTTTTTTCAGCTATTTGGACTCTCCCTACCCAGCAAGGAATGGAAGGGAATTGATGTAAAAGAACACTCATTGTTATGTTTGTCTTAAGAACTCTACATGTTGAAATAGTCCTGGTTGTAAAGGTAGTGGGGCATAATTACTGTGAGTAAATGCTATGAGTGACATTTCCTCTTCAGGCAATATATTTTTTATTCTATTCAAAGCCATTTTGGTTACTGGAACAACAATAGCAGGAATGGTAGCATCATTTAATCAGAGAGTTGTATTTATATGTTTGTGTGTGGGAACTGTCCAATCTAACATTTCAAGTTTCAAGTGATCAAGTTGTATTGCCATGTACTTGATATCAATTGATACTAATTCTTAGACTCAACTTTACATAACAAATGAAGTATTATGTCATTGGTGTGTGTCATCATCATCATTTTGTAACCTCTCAAAACATTAGTATAGTCCTAACTGAATCCACACAGTCCACATCTTTTGGTACATAGTAGTGTCAGAAAGATAGCATGTATCTTCATGTGTATGAATTTCCTGTGAGATCTCATTTTATATTTTACACCATTCAGTGTAAGATCCAGTAGGTATATGACCAAAGTGGATGTACAGCAATTCTATACTTGATTTTACAGAGGTGCAATGAGCCTGTATAATTGGATTAACTTGTGACCTTCATCAAAATAACTCTTTCTTTGTGGTTTCTTTGTTCCCTTGTTTTGCTCAAGGCCATTTACTAAAGGGTTAGTATATTTGCAGAGGGTGTTCTCTGGCCATGTTTTTCTGCACTCTCTCATATTTTTCTGGGGTTACGCTATTGTGTGCTTGTCCACCTGCTTCACAGTGCACCTATTGGAGTAGCGGAGCTGACTAAAAACTTTTTTTATACTTTATACCATTTTTAGATAGTAGTCGCAAGATTGGTCTTTCAGTCCCACATTTTGAAATATTCTCTACCAAAACACTAACCCACAAATAGCTTGCATCATATGTGTATTCCAAAAGAAAAAAGGAACCCTTTAAATATCAAATTTTAAAAAAGGTACTTGGAAGTACTGCACACTATTTATTGAATCCCCAAAAATGCAGCAGCTTTATATAATCACAAATGCAAGAGCTACTGATGTAAGAGAATAATGTAGTTTTAGAGAGCTCTTTTAATGTCCCTCACTTTAACTTCACCTAGATGATGTTCACTGTCTTAGTCTGACTGATGAAAGGCTGATCCAAACTTATTAAAACTATTTACACACTGTTCAGGGAACACTTTACCCATTTTGACATAAAAACCCAAATGTCTTTCACCCTGAAATTGAATGACTTTTTTTAAAGTGGCCCAAAAATGTAAATATTTAAAAAGGTTATATTTTTGTATTGGTGTACACATTTGTTCATTGTGTCTGTTCTGGGTCAAATTTGAGCTTTATCTATTGAGATGTGTTTTAGATAAATTAATAGGTAATAGAAAGAATAGTCAGTCCTCATCTTCCAGGGAGCGATGATGAGTTAAAGTTTCTATAGGAAGGAGTGCGATGGTTCCCAGATTCTCCAAAATGACCACTCTGTGATTAAAGTCATGAGTCAGTTTTTCAAGAGGGATAAGAGCAGAAATCTGCCCCATCCACATGTCGGCTGTAGGGACTTGAGGAGCCGACCACCGCAACAAGATACATTTTTTAGCCAGAAATAAAAGAATCACTAATAGAGATTTGGTGTCCGTATCCAAAACATTTCCTGGGGTATGGTTTAAAAGACAGAAAGAAGGAGACAGCAAAAACTGTTTACCAGTGACCTGCTGGATTACAGTGTGAACCTCTTTCCAGAAAGTCTGGATGCGGTCACATGACCAAAACAAATGGATAAATGTACCTTTGTGTATTTTACATTCATAACAAAGATTGGAGGTGACAGGGAACATTCTCAGGAGGCGAACAGGTGTGTAATAGGTTTGGTGAAAAAGTTTAAAGTTCTGTTCATGTATAGAGATTGAAGTACATTTAGGGAAACCCCTGCTACAGATCTTGTCCCAGTCTACAGGACTGAACCTCACCTCCAATAGTTAATAGTTTTAATAAGATAGTAGTTATGAGGATTTCTTTTTATGATGTAGCAGTGAAGACTGATGGCTCTAATGGTTCTACAATAAACCCCACACTTCCAGAAAGTTCTTGTGTGGTACAGGCTGACCAAAGTGGTTTGATGTTTAGTAGGAGGCAGACACAGAAGGCTTGATCAGATGTCCAAAGGTGGTTTATTTACAATAAAAAGTGGCACCATGTTACATGTGTAACCAAAAAGACATGTACAAAACAAAGGAAAAATGAAACCATTAACTTGACTCAACTAATCATAACTCAACTCATAAGTATGACTTAACTTTAAGATACATTTAATGTGGAGTTCCTCATTTCCACTGCTGAACATCTTAGTAGGCTGACAGTTACTGAGTCTGTTTCAGTCAGGAACACTCTCAAAGATTGAACCATTTATTGCAACAAATGGTAATACAGTTTTACTTGGTGTTGAAGGCTCCACTCTAAGATGCTCCCTCCATGAGCCAGCAGCATGCTAAGCTAAAAAAACAGGGAGCGTGATGCAAAACCCCCCCAAACAAACATGGAACCCAACGCCAAGCCTAGTTAACACCCATGCTAAGCACCAGCCAGACTATAGATACATTTGTGTGTAGTAGCAGCATGCTGCTGACCTCAGACGTTCATACATGAATTATGATGCAGTATGCATCCTGAAGAGGTCATTCTACTGTTATGTGAACTATCAATGTAGTATAGTATAATAGTAGCATCATGCTCCTTGACAGAGTTCTTCAGTCTTTGCTCTTGTAGCCTGTAGAGATGCAATCATTACATTTACTCCCAGGCAATGTAATGTTCCTAGGCGCCTGAAGACCAGCGACCCCTGGCTTTTAGAGTGGAAGCAGGAACATGGGCAGCTGCAGAGGTAGAGGCACCAATGTGGAAGGAGCAGGAAGTGTTCAGTTCAGAGCGGGGCCTCATGTTTGCAGAGGAGATGGAGGCGAGCAGAAACCAAGACCTTGACATAGCCTTCCTTTGTCAGTCAGGAACAGGGGTTCGACTTGCCTCGCCTGAGGATGCTGCTTCAGATACCGCTTATAGAAGGAGGACAAAAGCAGTGTTAGTTTGAGTTTGAGAGATAATAAAAAGAGCCTTTACTTTAGTGTGATTTTTAAAAAAATGTTTAAGAAGGTGAATGGTGTACATTTGAGTGTCTGTTTAAATCAGAAATGGTAAGATTGTGCTGTGGGTCAAAAGAGTCTGAGCTAGTTGTATATTAGCCACACCTGAGGAAACCATAAAATACAGTGAAGAAATCTGAGTGTTTCTATAGCTATTACAGTAAGAGTGGAGCAGCCCTTGGAAACTCACACACAGCTGTGCAAAGCCAATCTTCTCATGTGACATGAATCAGCCTGTGCAATCAGATCTGTGCATTTGGACACACAGAGTCTTGACTATCAGTGAGATAAGCATGGATACCTTTTCGTTATAAAGTTAGTAGATGTAACTACAACGCTGCTTCAAGATACTAAAAACACACAAATTGGACCTCGGTGGATTTTTTATTGAATATCCCGGATTGGAAGCAACATGGGGAGTTCATCTACAGTCTTAGACAGGCAACCTATATATGAATGATCTGCCCTGGGGAAATCAGTCTCATGGTGAAGTTAAGGAGGCCTAATAAAGACAGTAAGTCGCATTTAGTGAAAGACTCTCCCAAATGTAAACCAGTTTATTTTTGTTTAGAGGGGCAAAGATGCTAGCATTAAGTTGCTGTCAAGTGTGATACCTAAAATTCAAGCCTCGGCAGAGAGCCCAGGGTTTTCTCTGCAGAGAGAAGGCCACCCCGTTTACGTTGTTTCGTGCTGCAGTGTGTTTGGTCGGCTGCTCTCATTAGCATTAGCTTAGTGACGGTGTTGAAAGTTCACAGTAAACTTCACAAATGGTAATTTAGTTATCCAATCAAACAATGCTGCAATCATTTTTCTTTTTTTTTTTTTTTTTTTAAGATGAACTACAGATGAACTCTCGCGTGTTTGTGCTCTATAAGAAGCCTATGGCTGCTGCGCTACCCTCACTGATTGGTTCCACCTTTGTTGTCCATCAACATCAAGTTATTAACTAATGTTTAAATAATCAATTCTTGACTTTTGTTAATCGATGCAGAGTCGTCCACATCCACATTGTGATGCACCACGTAACCAATGAATTTCACCACCCCGAGACAAAACGCTTTAGAAAAAAAAAAGTGTAAGAAGACCGCTTCTGTTTGAAACCGCATACTTTCCTATCATCGTACTAACTCTGACATCATTTGAAGTATGGAGTGTGTTTCAACTCCGTAGTATGCGATTTAGAGTATGTGAGAAGTTCCCAGATGGTTTACTCATTTTTTGTGATTTTCTGAGCCTGCAAAAAACGGAGCAACATGAGGTTGTGGTATGCCCGGGTGACCTTGGCCCCTCCCCTACTATATAAGACCGAGAGACCCTCTCCTCAGTGGTTATCCTGCCTAGTGGCCAGTTACTACTGCTACTACTGTTTGCCAGTTAGTTGAGTTAGCAGCAGAAAGCTCTCAGACGTAGTGTCCATGTTTCAGATAGCGTGGCTATTGTGATTGACAGGTGACACTTGGTACAGTTTGGCGATTTTTTTAATCATTCAAATTTGGCAGGGTGGTTAACACACTTTTCTGTGGTATGTCAAACTCAGAACACATTTATTCTTACTTTACACAGACTTTAATAATAACTCAATTAACAAGGCGTCTATCAGATACTGCAGCTGAGCACGGCAGAATTTAACTCAATTATCATTACCTGCGAGGATTTGCTTCCTCAGCCGAGGAGAGACTGCAGCTTCAGGTGGAGAAGAGGGTAAGGACTCATATGGGGTATAACTGGGGACTACAGGTCCCAGGGTTCTGTGCGGTGTGACGTCAGTCAGGAGCGTGCTGACAGCAGCTGGAGCCAGCAGTGGCGCTGAAGTTGAAGTTTGGAGAAGACAGCTCGAGCAGGATTTTTTTTTTAAGTTGGAGGCGGACATCCACGTCACGTAGGAAGGACTGAATGCTGAGCAGAGGGCCAAGAACGGAGACTCGTCTGAGGCTCGGTGTGTGGACGGAGTCTTGTCTGTTTAGCCGGGATGCTAACGCTAGCGCTAGTGGAGGCAGGTGTATGCGCATTTACAGCTGTGTGAGGGCAGTTCTTCTTTGACATGCAACACTGCAGCAAGAGTGAGGATCTTAACCACCATCAATTATCCAGCTCAAGAAGCGACGTGAAGAGCGCAGAGTGGTAAGCAATGAAATAACACAGTAGAAGTTTTTCTATCATTCCTTGAATCAAGCTTTGCCAGCAGCAGTGTGAGCAATGGTTAAACTACAACAGTGTAGATGGGAGTCATATTTAAAGGGACCACCTTGTGGTGAGAATGGCTGTGATTGGTGTGTGACTGATAAAGTGTGCTGATCAAATCAGTGGCTGACAGCTGATTACAGCTGGAGTGTATGGCTTCCGTGTCCTGCATGAACTATAATGCCACCTCCCCAACACACCACTGCAAAGGAGTGCACTGACCACCACTGTTTCATAAAACATATGGGGGCAGCCTGCTTTACACATTAAATGACCTGAGCGTCCACATGAAGTACAGTCTGCTCTGCTGAAGTTGACTCAAGGCTTCTCCCAATATGCGTTCTTTGTCTCCGTTTTTTCCTTCTACTCTCTGGATGCGCAGGCCTCTTCTCTATTCTGAACCTTGAAAGTCTACTTCAGGTTGAGTAGGGATGTGATGTATCTGTTGAGCCAGTACTTGTTGTTTGGGAAGCAGCAGATTGTCTTGGTGGGGAGAAGGTCCAGTTAAAATAGTAGTTATGCACTCTGATTGGCTTTTGCATCCCCAGCACACATTCTATCCTCACAAAAGCATGTGAGAATTCCTTCTACAGACAGCATAGCTGCATTCACACTAACAGTTCAATATCATTGCGGGTGTAGGTCCTCATGATAAAAGCAAAAGTAAGCCATATAATATATATCCGATAACAGAGGAACACAAAGAAAGAAAGAAGTCCAGAGAAACATGGTGAGAAGTTGCTGCTCTTCTGCCCAGAGGAGCACCACAAAATACACCAATCAATCACAGAGTTTATCACTCCTCTGAAACAGTTTAAATTTCACACAGATAGTATTGAGACTATTACAGGACTGTTGTGTGGAATTGTATTACAAATTAAGATGCTAATTAATTCCCCAGTCTCTCAGTAAAGGGAGAATGTTACACTATGAAACACTAAGTCACCAGTATGTTATCATGTTAAAGTTCCCCCGGTGTCATTTTATTTTATATTATTATTAGAATTACAAACCTATTCAATTTAAGTGCTTTGTTTATTGGAGAGGTTTTCTTTTCAAACTTTGGAACACATGTTAGTTTGATAACAAGATAATACATATTACACCTACAGTATCATAAATGTGGTGTAAATGGTTTGAAACAACCCTGACACTATTTACCCTGAGCCTGGGCCGTGTCACTACAAACAGCCTGCTCTATCATCCACCAAGCCTGTACTACTTTGCCTGTACTACTTTTGCTCACCATGTTCTACACCAGGCAAATGTACTTGCATACAGCTCTGACTGTACTGTATTCATCGCTATCCACTTTCCTCTAACCCATTTTTCTCTTTGATAAATATCTGTTTTTTTCAGCCTATACCTCATATTCATCTCCCTCTTTTGTCATGGCCAACAAGTTATAAAAAAGCTCAATGTGATTCTAGTAATATTATTTTGAAGGATACTGCAGGTAGAAAACAGTGCTTGAGTAACCCAGCTGTCCATTAAAGGAACCACACTGAGAGCTTTCACATTTGTCTTTTATTCAGCACAAAATTAACAACCAGATGCAACATAAATTACACACCAGTTTTGGCCTGATTTTATGGTTTAGTCCAGATTCTCTACACACTATGTCTGCTTAATACTCAAAAATAGCATACAGTTTGTTCCCCACTGAACAGTTATTTATTACAAAAAATGATATTCCTGTTAAGCCTTTAAAAGTGACTTTATATTATCTGTTCTCTCCAGCATAGAGATGACTGACTGACTCAGAACAGAAATATCCACTCTGTCTTCCACACTGACCATTTCTTTTAGGCAGGAAACCATTTTTTAATGCATTTAGGCAAATTGAGTAACTCAGAGAGTGACTGTGTC
Organism: Scomber japonicus; assembly: GCF_027409825.1. NCBI lineage: Eukaryota > Metazoa > Chordata > Actinopteri > Scombriformes > Scombridae > Scomber > Scomber japonicus. The sequence continues at coordinate 37,990,742 of NC_070579.1, read as the reverse complement.
AACTGACATTAATTGCCAAATTACTGGAAGAGAGGTATACTATTGTACTTGTAAACACTTTCCACCCTATCTTACATATGAAAATATAATATAACCTTCACATAGGACATATTGTTCACCATGGCTTTTAGAAGGTAGAAACTACCGGGGAGAGGAAAAAAGAACAATTTACAGCTCTAAGCACACTGACAGGGCACAGTTACTTACAGGATTTGTGGTCTGTGGATGACATTGCAATATTTGGTTTTGCTAAAAAAAATAAAAAAAATAAAAAACAACCCAAAAAACAGTCTCCAGCGTATCTGTCACCAAGTCTAAAAAGGATGAAAATAATTATGAGGAGTAGCCAAGGTGCAGTGGAAATTGCAATCATAATATCTTGACAGCCACATAGGAGAACACTTCCAAGTCATCGCTTAGAGCTGACAAGTTCTCATTGCAATTATTCCCAAGCCACATGTTCAGTATGTGTTATGCAACATAATGCTTTTCTCAGAGACTATCAGATCATAACATCACTTTATGAACCACATCTTCAGCTGTAATAATTGGATCAGAGTCCAAAGATGTTAGTAATGATTTTATGTTTGAGATATGTTCAATTGTTTTTGGTTTCTTGTTTTGTTTTAGAACTGAATACATGTATTATATTATATTTAATACTAGATTTACAATCCAGTCTCTTGAGCAAGGCAGTAACCCACTAACCCGAGGCATCCATCTCTCCTTTAGATGTGTGTAGAGCTTTATATCTTTGATAAAAAAAAAAAAAAAAAAAAAAAAATCAGAGTATCTTATGCTTAAATATTCACGTGTGCGTGTGCGCGCGCGTTACCAAAAATCTGGTACAAACAAAATGTCGTGAGTCATGAGTTCCTGTTTCTATTCTGTCATTTGATACTGTGTAATCATTGTTTTTGTCACCTTGGCATATTAACAGAAGTGTGCGTGTGTGTTAGTATATATAGGCATGTACATATAATGTAAAAAATAAATAGTTTTTGCAAAATGATAATGATAATTTTTGCAATAGCCTATTGTGCTTTAGTTTTTTACTTGTTAATTTAGGTTTATAATTTATTTCATTCAAGCCTTAATTTGAATGTAATTTCGCCTCATTTAGCCGTTCATGTTTTATTCTAGGCTACGTATATCAGTGTGTGGGTAGCCTCGTCTGTACATCTGCGTAAGCTTGTGTTTAGACTGTCAGACTGGAGGCGGAAAAACCCCCAACTCATTAACCGGGTGTCTTAATATTCCCGTGCTGCTATCGCCCCTCCGCTGTCACCTGTAACACACTGAGCACAGGCTACAGTTCAAAGCCGCCCCTCACCACCCTGCAACAACCACACACACACACACACACACACACACACACACACACACACAGTTATTGGAGTACACGCGCACGCCGACACACCGGTAGCGACGTCAGGATTGGACGCAGCAGGGGATCCCCAGCATTCCGTTTCTGCCTCGCTTGGCGTATCATAATCTTTTACCGGGAGGAGATGAGCTCGCGCCGGCTCAGGCTTGCAGAGGGCAGCAGCAACAGAGGACAGGGTTGTTTGTCGGTGTTACCGTCTCTCTCTCTCTCTCTCCCTCTCTCTCTCTCTCTCTCCTTCTCTCTCGGTCTCTTTTACAGTCTCTCTGTCCTGCAGAGACTGTTGTATTTTGTAGCTGCCGCGTGCGTCCGGGACAGCGCGCGGAAGGCAGAGAGCAAAGGGGAAAGGTGTTCCTCCTACTGAGCGCTTTATTTCTGAGAGGAAAATGAGGCTTTGGACGAAAAAACATTAAGCTTCAATTAACTCCGGCTTAGTTCAGCTGTTGTTTTGCCAGCGCGCGGACAGGAATGTAGTATTTCATCAGTTTTCATCAGAGACACTTCGTTCTTCACGTGCGTCCTGACAGCCGCGCGCGCTGCGCTGACATCCTCCAGCCGCTCCGGGTTGGTCCGCGCGGAGCTTTTTAGAAAAAGAAAAAAATAATAAAAATTCAAAAGTCCGCGGACACAGAACAAAATAAAGCAAAGACTTTATAAATGAGCTCATTGGGAATAACTTGTTTAGAAGCGTAAGAAAAGTGCTGAAAAGGAAGGTGTGACAAAGAGCGATGTGAAATGCGTTTTTCTAGTTTTCATTTTTGCCAATTTCACCATTAAGATTGAAGTCGATAAACTTAAGCGGGAGGTTTTTCTTTTTTTTTCTTTTCTGTGGAAAAAGTGGAAGAAAAGAACGCTCCGCAGCGGTGGCCGTTAACTGGGAGAGGAGGATCCCACACACTGGGAGAACAGGTAGGACAGCCTTCACTAACACCCAACCCAACCTTACCCCCCACCAACAAAGGAGCCGTAACTAACACGTTATGCCTATTTAATATAGGTTTATTCAAATGTACTCATGTTAAGGAAAGTATATGCAATCCACGGTTAACTTGTGTCTCATCCACGACACATTCATTCTCTCCGTTAAAAGATGGCAGGTTTCTGCTTGGCATTTCGATATTTATCACATAAAGCGTTTTTAGGAGCATTAAAATCATTAAAAACCGACAGCAACGAAACCATTTTACAACCCATTTCTTATTCTAATACAAATATAACTTTTCTAATTGGTTGCTTTGTTGTTTTTTTTACCACCGTGATGCACGCACGAGCCAGTAGTGAGGACCGATTATAAAAGTTGATTTATATTTAACGAGGCTCAGCGCTTCTAAATGAATTATATGCCGAATGGTTACATGTTCACTGCAAATGTATAAAATGTAGATCATCGTATTTCATCACGCATGTAACCTAGACATCATCAAGAGTTAGTTAAATCCACTATTTTTGGAAGGGAGATCACGGCGTTGCCTCCGTACTGAGGATGTGTTATGTGGTTAGATAAGCAGTTCAGAGCATGTTGCATTCTTAATATTTGCTGTTAAATTGTAGAGCCTGATATGCAGGTAATCTAATAAAATCATAGCTTCATAAAGAAGATCAATCACTCTGTAGCCTCGTTATTTTAGTGGATGTTGGTCATTTTAAATGTTAGATAAAAAGAAAGGGGTTAATTGTTCCATAGTGGCCTGGAAAAAGAAAATGAACCAAAATATTATATAGCTTTGGAAAATTTCATCTTATCAAATTCATTACAAGTGGGTACATTGTTATTTGCTCCCTAAAAGTTGTGAATATAAAACACATTATTATTATACAAAATCCCAAAACTCAGTTCCGGTCTGCTGCAAGATATTAGTTGATGATTTTATTAATGCTTGTTTAATATATATGTGTATATATATATATTTATATAGATATATAATTGGGGAGATATTGAATATAAGTCAGCGCGGAATGATTACAACTGTCATTCTCCTGCAGTCTGAAATTGGTACAATTCCTAAAGAGTTAAATAATAGAGTTCCTGCTCTCATTATTCCAGCACATTGAAAAAAAACAACAACAACAAAAAAAACATGGACATAGGACATCTGACACAACAGATTATTACATCTGGAGCAGTTTAACCTCAGTTCTGCCATGGATTACAAATAACACACACACACACACACACACACACACACACACACACACACACACACACACTTTGAATTAGGAGTGTCTGCATTTATTTTGAGGAATAAATACTGATAGAGCCTTGCCTCGTCTTGTGGCGTGTGTGTGTGTGTGTGTGTGGCGAATGTGTGTGTGTGTGTGTGTGTGTGTGTGGCGAATGTGTGTGTGTGTGTGTGTGGCGAGTGTGTGTGTGTGTGTGTGTGTGTGTGTGTGTGTGTGTGTGTGTGTGTGCGTGCGCGAGAGAGAGCGAGAGATAAAGGTGATACCAACTACACATAGTGAAAGGTAAAGTAAAAAGGTAAAGGCGTAGTGTAAATCCTATCATTCTGTATTACATTTGTAGCAGCTCTATTTGGACAGTAAACACACACATAGGAAACACACTTTGAGCTCCTGTAATATCCTCAATTGCCCTTGTGGAAATGTACAGTAGGTTTTTGTGCACTGTGTATTTGAACAAACGTGCACTCTATTGTGTACTTCTCGGTCAAGATACTAGCAGACTTCCACAGACCTTTGACCTGATCCAGTGAAGTGTTTGACATTTAGTCTCAGCCTCTCTGTTTCCCTGTGGCTTTTGAACCAGAGTGCGTATGGCTTTGGTCTCTACACTGCACTCTAAATGACAGGTACTCATCATATCTTTGTACGGCTCACTTTTTATATGCTCTGGGATGCCTACATACTTTATTCAACTAACATTTCCTTTGCATGAACTGTAGCTCTACAGAAATTGAATTGCAGCACAATTGCAGCATTCTTGTTGAGAAAATGGAGCTTTCATTGTTACTGCGGAACACTATGGTGGCTGTCAGTTAAGGTACTGTGAAGGGGAGAGGTGTGTTAACTGTGACCTTGAGTTTAAAAAAAAAAGAAAGAAAAAAAAACCATCCTTGTCTTAAAAAAGAAAAGAAAAAAAGAAACACTCTTCATATGAATTTAGTCAACATGATGCTTTTTGATGTTGGCTATCTGCACTGCTAGTGTTCATGATAATATGGCCATGGATTAGTAAATGTAAAGAAATAAGAAAGTGAATCATCATTTCACATTCATGATAAGAAAGGTGATAGAATGGTTGTAGCCCACAGTCAGTGTTGTATAATGTGTAGAAGTCCTACATAAGGATGCAGTGATTTATTGTGGATATACTATTGATACAGTGACCTGAGACTAGGTAATGTATCATTTAGGATTTTGGCTATGTACTGTATGTTTGTGTGTATGATATTAACTTTACCATATAGTGATGTGGCAAAAATATGATCTTTTTTTTTTGCCGTAAAGCAATTACAGTATCTGAGCTTAAGGTATTGTTCTTCAGTTTAAAAAAAAATGTAGTAAAACTAGCAGTTGTTATCTCTATACAACCACATTATTATTTTGTTTAAATCTTCTATATATTATATTGAATGAAGTCATTATGGAACATAGCGCTGTGTGTCTGTTGTGCTGTACTGTAAGTGTCTGTACAATAAAGGGCACACACTGTAGGGTCAGCTGAAGATATGTTAGTAAAATAGATATTTACTATACACAAACTGTGCTTCTTCAATGATTTCTATGAACCAGCAGAAAAGTAATAAGTTCTAACATAGAAAATCATAATCCACCTTACCTTCACCTGCAGCCTGTGACACTGTACTGTACATCAGTGTTAGTGTGACACATGGCTCAGGCAGCGTACTGTCTATACACAAGGAATGAGCAGGAGTGAAAAACATATTTCATATTACTGTTGAAAACATTCATCTGTATATGATAGGTTTCATACAGCGGATGACAGACATGTTGCCGCTTGTGTAAATTCTGTTTTAAACATATAATACATGATATCTACAAAATAATTGAACAAAGCAACATAATTATTGTGATTAGAGTAAATTAAGAACTACTGTCATAGAATCACTTCTACTTTACTGTGGATCTCAATGTATGGAGAAAACTATTTTTCTATTCCATCATTTTTTACACGTTTATCTGTAAATTTGATCATTTTCATGTAAAAACACCAAAAGCTCAATTAATATAGTTTTCGCTATCGTACTCAAAACAATGAAATAAACTGACTTTATGGTCAGCAGATCCTTTATACATTTTTTAAATCTTTTTTTTCCCTCTCTGCCTTCCAGGTGGCCATCTCCTTCAATTGATTTTCTGACAGTACAAAATAAACTTTCACAGCTGCAAAACCAGAGTGGTAACACATCTCAATGAACATCCTGGCCAGTTTTATTTTTTCGCTGTAGCTCGGCTCCTGCTGAGTGTGATTTGAGAGGTCTGCAGATTTGGCTGTGTTCAGGTAGTTGTGGGAAATCCAAAAAGCGAAAGAAAGAGAAAATTTCAGGTCCGAAAAATGTTGCTCCTATTCTAAAACTATTCTTATAAGCGAGCCACTTCTTCTTTTTTAGTAAATAATATACTTTTTATTTTGTATTTTTTTGACAAAACGTCAGCATGGAGACAGCCTATTCACAGTTGAATATGAAATGTTAGATCTTCTCAAGAGCTCTCAAACCGATGAAAGGACCTATAGATATTTCAAATGAACATGCACAACAATCAATTCATTTTTTTAAACTTAATTGTGTTTAGTGCATTTTTTTGACTATCTACATTTTAATAAACATAGACACTTCTCTATAAATGTTTTCCATCATTTATTTGTTTGTTTAATATACTGTACACTAATATCGTTAGTACATTAATTGCAGCTGAGTGGCAGTTAAGCATACAAAATAATAATATACACTCCACAGTAACTTATTAATTTATGTCACTATATTGTTTGTTGGTGATTCAGCCATGTACAGTCACTCATAGTCATTCTGAATAACTATCAAGTCAAAAATGCATTACAATGACTTGGACAGCAGAGACAGATATTTTTTATAGTGTGTTGCTACACCATCATGTGTAGACAGAGGTTTGGCTGCAGGGAAATGAAAAGATTCCCACATGTGGAAACAAACTGAGTTTATAAAGAGATCCGCTAACTGGAGGAAAATGTGTAAATATCTTAGCAATAGCAATATTATCATAATTACAGACAAATAAGACACAGACTTGAGCCCTGATACAAAAGTGTGAATAAATGTGTGATGTTAGTCACATGTAGTTGTTATTGGACTTATGGCATCAGTATGCTTCCATTGAACGTGCCTGTTATTTTATATACACACCATCATGAGTTGATTGAATACACATGGTAATATACACTGTGAGTCTGTGCCAATAAGCAACCAACAACAGACACACAGTGCAGTGTAATAGCAACCAACACGTACACACACACACACACACACACACACACACACACACACACACACACACATACAAGATTGTGTCACAGGGAAATGCTTCTGTGTATTTTACACAATATTGTATGTGTGTATTTGTGTATACTCACTTTGGCATAATAACAGAACTAAGTGTGTGTGTGTGTGTGTGTGTCTGTGTCTGTGTCTGTGTCTGTGTGTGTGTGCGCGTGTGCATGTGTGCGCGTGTGTGTGTGCATGTGTGTGTGCGTGCATGCATGCCAAGGCACATCAAGTGTACATCAGTGTGTATGTTTGTGTGTTCCTTAATGTGTATGTATGTCTGTCCCTTGTGGGCTATTTGTAATGTGTGTGTGTTTGTATTTTCAATAATTACCATGAGAGCCCTGAAATTGAAGATTTCTCCTTATAGTGTGTGCATGTGTGTATTATCCTGTTAGTGCTCAGACTGAAGATCCAGCTGATGAAAGCTACCTGGAGCTTCATAAATGGATCCTTTATCCAACAGAGTAGTCTGCGTGTGTACGTGCGTGTGTGTGTGCGTGTGTGTGCGTGTGTGCGCGTGCAGCATTAGCCTCACCACGAATCTGGAAAAAACAAAATATCAGCGTTTGTGTTCCTATTCAGTCATTTGATACAGAGATCCAGAACTCTTCAGTTTTATCAGCTGTGTAAAAATATTAAATGGAGTTAAAATGATAGATTATGTTTCACTGGTGGAATATTGACCACATTGTTAATTTGAAACGATCACATGCTGAATGACTAGCAGCGTCTTCAACATATTTTATTTAACAAACTATAATAGCATTGTGTTTTTCCATGATGTAGCCTGCAGCGAGACCACCGTACATGACCTGTCAACCTTATAAAGCAATGCAAGCAAAAGCACTAACAAATACAACTTAGAAACACGCGTGTGTGGCCAGACAAATAAAATGAATAAGTAAATAAAAACAGAAACTGAGCAAGATTTACTGCTCATTGCCATTATGATCCCATCAACAGTATTATGTCACATTTGGGAACTAATTCTAAAATACATATAATAATAATAATAATACAATCCATATCTGAGTTCTGTAATAAAGAAATAAATCTGCTGATACCGAGTCTGATTGGATAATAACATGTACATCACAGCAGAAGATGTGCAATGGAGATCAAATATAGCACATTGAAACACTGTGTAGTCCACTAAAATTGGTCCCTTATTTTTCATGATGTAACATTGCAGGTACTGTTAACTGAATGATCAGATACTGGGGCGATGCCACTGCTGAAACTGACCTACCATGATCAGCTAGATGGTTTTTACTAGAGTAGACCGTTCACTCTGTTGCAATTGTCGGGACTACAAAAACACTCACAATTGTACACTGCCGTTACAAAGTGATGCTTCATAAACAATCTTTGGCCACACAAACACAACACCATTTTTCAAGGAGGACTTTGTGATGTGTCACAGTAAGAAAAGCCCAGGTGTAATAACATGAATCCAGATTTGTGTTCCTGGTGTTACGCATGCTGGCTCACTGTCAGGACACACTGGGACACTTTAATAGAACAAAACCATTGTTAAAGTTATTATTACATGTGTGATCTTCCTATTTTAACAAAGTCTATGCAGTGAAATAGGTCTGTTTCAGCCTGTCATCAAGTTACTAACACAATGATTATCAGCTGGTGACAGATAATATGACCCGGTCAGTGCAAAATGAGAAGCTGCTACGTGAATGTCTTATTAGACAATAGATTAGATAGTGTTGCGCCTTAATGAATTTGGGTATTTTGCCAATCTAGGCATCAAAACTCACTTTTTTTCCCTTTTTTTTCTCCTTTTTTTTTTTTTTTTTTACAATTACACAGTCTGATTTTCACCAGAGTACAGCCTTACTGTCTTTAGAGGAGAGAATCAGTACAGTAGCAGAACAGTAGGCTGAGCCAGACAAAACACTCTACAGTACAATAAAGAAAGGATCTGGATTTGATCAGATACCCATCCATGAAAATATTCTTGAGACATCTCTAATAATTAGTAACAGAATTACTCAGAAATTGCACTAGTTTTATAAAGTGGTTGCACTCTACACATTATATATATATATATATATATATATATATATATATATATATATATATATATATATATATATATATATATATGTTGTTTTTTGGGGGTTTTTTGGAAGGAAGCTCAGGGGGTAGAACAGCTCGTCCACTCCTCGGAAGATTGGCGGTTTGATTCCCGGCTCCTCCAGTTCACATGTCAGTGTGTTCTTTGGCAAGAGATACTTAACCCCAAAATTGCTCCTGATGGCTGCACCAACAATGTGTGAATGTGTTTATGAATGATGAGCATGAGCTCTGCAAGGCTGCCACCAGTGTATGAATGTGTGTGAATGTGTGTCATGTAAAAACACTTTGAGTGGTAGAATAACTAGAAAGGCACTTTATATTTACGGTCATTTCATCATTTATTGTCAAACTTTCTGAATAAAAGAAAAAAAGTTTTTCTTTTTCTGACTTTACAGCTTGTTATGGGCAATTTGAGGTTAAAACC
>NC_070579.1:37866339-37976339 GCF_027409825.1 Scomber japonicus | reverse complement strand
ACTGCTAGGAGTTTGAATTATTCCTGTATTTTATCTGTCTTACACTATTTTAGCTTGTTTTTTAATTGTCCATTCTCTTAGCTCTTTAATGACTCTTCTTATTTGTATTCAAGTGTCATTTTAGTGATTTTTTTTTATTGGTGCTTTTTTCATCACTAAAATTTGTCTTGCTTTTGTGTTTCTATCTGGAATAGAAATGAATTTGACTACTGGTAATGAGAGAGGCAGACAGAAAGGAGAAAAAAAGAAAAGTGGAGAGAAAGAGAAATATAAAGCACACGTGTGGGCGAGTGAGGAAAAGAGAGATTGAGCACATGTATGGACAGATGGAGTGAGGTGAAACTGAAACTTGATAATTTGAAGTAAGTAAGTGTCATTCTGTTTCATCTGCCTTGATTGTAACGCCTGTATCAACAAGAAAAATAAAAGACAGTTTCTGCAATGATTTATGGGAAAATATTCAAATCCAGGGCTGGTTTCTATCTTCATCATGTTTCATTTTAATTGTAGTCTTCATTACTGCCAGCGTCTCTCTTTCAGAACATATGGTATCTTTCTTCAGGTGGGGAATAATTCCTGCAGCAAAACACACACTGTTGACAGAGTGACATCAGTAAATGGTGATGGGAGATTTATCTGGAGATAACTCCGGGGCACAACTGTGTGTCTGTACTCAGCAGAGAGGCGCACACTCAACCCGTTCACCAAATCTCATCTGTCCAGTTGTTAAGTGGATAGACTGTCAGACTGAGCTACAGCTACAGACAGAGGTGTGCTGGGTAAAGCTTTTCTATCTTACTAGTAAATAAAGCTGTGTTATCGGCCTGCTATTCAGTGCTGTGTGGATGGACTGACGGGGGTCTTTCCTATCAGCTGTTTTTTTTCTGCGGGTGTCGCTGCTGGAGAAAAAAACGCTTGACAATCCCCTGTGGGAGTTCCAGATGGCAGGAGAAGGCAGGTCAATTACAGCCTGATCGCAGCAGTGGGCTCAAGCTGACCTGCACACACACACACACACACACACACACGCATACAGTGGCAGACGACAGGGGGAAGCTGGAGCGTAGCAGGAAGTGACAGTATGTGAGAGACCCAGGCAACAGACACTTCCTGTCTGTCAGCAGTGCAGGTTGAGGTAGTGGTGGTAGCTCAATAGTGTGCAGGTTGAGGTAGTGGTGGTAGCTCAGTAGTGTGCAGGTTGAGGTAGTGGTGGTAGCTCAGTAGTGTGCAGGTTGAGGTAGTGGTGGTAGCTCAGTAGTGTGCAGGTTGAGGTAGTGGTGGTAGCTCAATAGTGTGCAGGTTGAGGTAGTGGTGGTAGCTCAGTAGTGTGCAGGTTGAGGTAGTGGTGGTAGCTCAGTAGTGTGCAGGTTGAGGTAGTGGTGGTAGCTCAGTAGTGTGCAGGTTGAGGTAGTGGTGGTAGCTCAGTAGTGTGCAGGTTGAGGTAGTGGTGGTAGCTCAGTAGTGTGCAGGTTGAGGTAGTGGTGGTAGCTCAGTAATGTGCAGGTTGAGGTAGTGGTGGTAGCTCAGTAGTGTGCAGGTTGAGGTAGTGGTGGTAGCTCAATAGTGTGCAGGTTGAGGTAGTGGTGGTAGCTCAGTAGTGTGCAGGTTGAGGGTAGTGGTGGTAGCTCAGTAGTGTGCAGGTTGAGGTAGTGGTGGTAGCTCAGTAGTGTGCAGGTTGAGGGTAGTGGTGGTAGCTCAGTAGTGTGCAGGTTGAGGTAGTGGTGGTAGCTCAGTAGTGTGCAGGTTGAGGTAGTGGTGGTAGCTCAGTAGTGTGCAGGTTGAGGTAGTGGTGGTAGCTCAGTAGTGTGCAGGTTGAGGTAGTGGTGGTAGCTCAGTAGTGTGCAGGTTGAGGTAGTGGTGGTAGCTCAGTAGCGTGCAGGTTGAGGTAGTGGTGGTAGCTCAGTAGTGTGCAGGTTGAGGTAGTGGTGGTAGCTCAGTAGTGTGCAGGTTGAGGTAGTGGTGGTAGCTCAGTAGTGTGCAGGTTGAGGTAGTGGTGGTAGCTCAGTAGTGTGCAGGTTGAGGTAGTGGTGGTAGCTCAGTAGTGTGCAGGTTGAGGTAGTGGTGGTAGCTCAGTAGTGTGCAGGTTGAGGTAGTGGTGGTAGCTCAGTAGTGTGCAGGTTGAGGTAGTGGTGGTAGCTCAGTAGTGTGCAGGTTGAGGTAGTGGTGGTAGCTCAGTAGTGTGCAGGTTGAGGTAGTGGTGGTAGCTCAGTAGTGTGCAGGTTGAGGTAATGGTGGTAGCTCAGTAGTGTGCAGGTTGAGGTAGTGGTGGTAGCTCAGTAGTGTGCAGGTTGAGGTAGTGGTGGTAGCTCAGTAGTGTGCAGGTTGAGGTAGTGGTGGTTATTCATGACATCACATCAACATATTTTACAAAAAGGATTCACAATGTCTTGAAATAAGGTCCTTACTTTTTTCACTTGCAATAAGGACACATTTATAGATCTGTAATTAAAGAGCTTAAAATGAAAACATGAATTTAGATCAAATAAATATATGATTATAATTTGGAGTAAACAGCTTCATTATGTGGTGATTAGAACTTATTAGAATAACTTAAGATGCTTATGAGGGTAAATAACAGACGGATACTTAATATATTCAATTTGCATCTCTAATTATTTATTTGATGACACAATCACAATAATTTGCCTGAGCTAAGCTTTGGCAGTATGTGATTTGGATAAAAGAGAGGTAGAGATAAGCTCCATGATAATAATCTCAATGCATCCGGCGTTCACACTTGTTTTTTTGTCTTTCTTTTTTCTCCATGTTAATGTGCATCCAGTGTACAGTAGGCGTTGTTCTTCTTTGACAGAAATGCCAGAGAAATGACAGAGGCATCATGATGGCTCACTGGTTAACACTATGAACACAAACAGGGGTCCACTAGAGTCTACTGAGTCCTCTTTGTGTGAGATGTTCATGTAGAGCTCAGGTGCTCTGGTTTCCTCTCTATCACAGAAAACACGCTTTGTTCCTTGTATCTGCAGGACTGTTGAGCTTTCACTTCAGCTCCGACTGAGATTTGTTCCCACCCATGGGGAATGTGTAGGGGTTAGTGGGCACTCAACTCACTCCACCCACTCCACCTCTCTCTAGTCCAATGAACCAACAGCTTCTCCATAGGGTTTTTTTCTTTTTGCTATATTGTGTGTATCAGGTAGCATTTTTGATATACACTCCCGATATTGTACACCTTTTCTTTTCAAAAAATAAGATAAGAGAAGTCTAGTTATATTTTAAAATAGGGGAGCTGACTAAGAAAGTAATTTAAAACAAATTGTCCTGCATTTGCACAACCCTGAACATCTTGGATTAAATGAAGAAACAGCTGCACTAGTCTAGATGAGTTAGATTGAGGCTGCCATCATTGCATCAAGAACAGTACCAGCTGTAATTGGGTTGTTTGGGACATGAATCAAAAGAATAATTCATTTTTTAAATGATATTGCTAATGGTAGTAGGTCAAACAAGGAGAAACAGTTTATATAAATAAAAAGCAAACCTGAGAGCTGCTCAGGTTGCTCACTGTCACTACCCACAAGGCCATCTTCAAACAATTGCAACAAAGTACTTACAATTAGTCTGAATGAATTGGCTCAAGAACTCATCTCATCATCTCAATAGATATTATTGTGCATCGAGAAAAGTTCAAGACACAGAGCATCCCCTGTAACCATAGTGACTCAGTCTTACTCAGTCCCTGCTCGTATGGTGCGATAGGAGAGGGAGATACACTGACTGAGGTTACTCTGAGTAGCATATATGGGAATACATTACAATATAATAGATTTGTGTATATTTCACAACTTCCTCTTGATGGTCTGAATAGCTCACTACTTCATGCTGCTGCTTGTTGGACTGTGCTACTCTATCAGGTGTGTGAGTGTTATGGTCAGTGTGTTTACCGGCTACAACAGAGACAAAAAGAATGATAGAAAAGAAAAACAGCCTTTCTGTTTCCTAGAAGGAATCAGGACAGCTGCTGACAGCTGTTACATTTCTGAAAATGTATGGTAACTGTATATAAAGTAGTGTAAACTATCTCCACCTGTTTACATATCTCATGACTGGTGAGCAGGTTAGGTTACTGCCGTATTGTATTTAATCTTTATTTATTTATTTGTCATTTTTGTGCAGCCGATACACATTTTCATACATGAAAATATACAAATTTGACCTGTGCTTATTAAAAAAAATAAATAGATAAATAAAAATAGCATTCAAACATGTCATTGTATTCTTCATACATTCATATTCTATAAAATGTTCTCAATGTTCTAAAATAATGATTGTGAATGTCTTTTTTAAAATCTTTTTAAGATTAATCAAACATTTAATAATGACTGACAGGGAATTTTGAATGTGAATTAGTGTAATGACTCAGAATATGAACATTATGTAAGGGTTAACATCTACTTATATAGACTCACATCTCTCTGTGAACAGTAAAACCTACTCAGCTAACAAACAGTAGTGATTTGCTGGTTGCTGCTTGTGTTTGATGTGCTGCATTCAGCTGCTGTGTCTTACACACTGTATCCACATGGAAGTATAGTGTGGTCTCTTTAGTATGGCTACACCCTGAATCCTTTGGATGAAATGCATGCTGAGAAACTGTTATATTCTTTTTCTCTAATTATGTTTTATTTATTTTTTTTCCTCCATCAAAACTCCTTTATTTGAGTTAATCTGATGAGTTTTAGCTGGTGTGAAAGCTGTCAACACTGCACATTACAGTTAGTGATGACCTCACACTGCACCCTGTCAGTCCACATGACTGAACTCAGAAGGATTGGATAGACAGTTACTTCCTACCACAATGTACAGGATCATGATCAGGACCAAACAAGACATTGTTAGAGACAATGAAAGACCAAATCTATTTCCACTATATTCTAACATATTTAGTTCAGGATCCGACAGCTGTTAAAATGCTTTATAGTGGTTCAGTAAACACCTTCACATCACATGCACAGCAGAAACAGAGCAGCAGCTTCAGTGAACTGACTGACTGAGATTGTCAAGAAAGGATTAAAGCAGAGATACTTCTGCTTAAAAATACTGTTAAGTATGAATAGACAGAATTTCAGCGACAGTTCTCTGGTGCATCACACTGCTGCTGATATGGCCTAAAAATAAAAGCATGCATGGTTTATTATTTGTCTTAAAAACAAACCACAGAAGAAATAAAAGGAGTTATTCAATTGTTTAGTTTTTATTTTAACAGTAAAAATGATTAACAAAATCAAACAAACAAAGCAAAATTTCACTATTGAGATTAATGAAGTGCAGACCTAACTTTGACCAAACTTCACTTTAAAATGAATAAAAGGTGCCTCCTAACAAGAAAGGGTTGTTACCCTGGAGAAAAAAACACTTTAAAATTAAAACAAACAAAATGAAACATGTGTTAGTAGCATGATAAAAATGAAATACATGAGGTGCTTGTAATGTTTGTCTGCTGCCTGTGGCTGGAGGCCTGCCCTGTGGAGACACGCACACACATACACACACACACTGTAAAGACCCCCTGTGATGGGGCACCAGTAGCACGGATAGAGAGGTATTTCTTGGCCAGATTACTGAGCCTTGGGACGTTTGCTGTGTTGGTTTTCCACCACTGAAGTGGATCAGTTTGTGTGTGTGTGTGTGTGTGTGTGTGTGTGTGTGTCAGGGGACAGCCAGTAGGTTGCCAGCTCACTTTTACTGACTCTAATATATCTATGTCTCAGCTTGTGGACACAAGGTGCCTGTTTTTCTTCTCTCACTGCAGGACATGGACTGTGGCTTTCTCCTGTTTCAGGACTCTCTCTGTCATATTTTGCCTTGAACCCGACTTGGTTGTGGGATCTGTGATAGGCTGATGATTGGCTAGACTGAACTCAGCCTGTACTACAGCCACCTCTCTTTTGTCCACCTGAAGGAAAAAAAAACAAAAAAACACAGACAACCTCTGTACAGACCCCAATGACATGTCCCATCCATTGGTCCTTCACACCATTGTCTGTATTTAAAAAAAGAAAAGGAAAGCGACTGCGGTACTGTACTATGACATTGACTACATTCACACACACACACACACACACACACACACACACACACACACACACACACACACACACACACACACACACACACACACACACAAACAAGCTAATATTACCAAACATAGTTCCACCTTCCAGAAGTTTGTTGATGTATTCCAAGGCTACAGGCACACACATATGCAAACACACACTGTGTATGTGTGCTGTATGATGTGTACATGTGTGCATTCTATGGACATATGTATACATTTGATTGACATGAAATACAATCAAATATTGTATAACAATCGCCTTTTATACTAGTAAATTAACCATGTGTAAGCATCAGCAAAATGCTCTGAGTCTCAGGCTTTTCAATATGAAACCATTTATCTCATATGGGATACTAATATGGAAATATGATTCCGTAATGTTACCTGCTTTTTAGCCGCTGTTTTACTCAGCAGCTTGTCTCTGTTTGAGATGCTGGAATAAATGAGTGGTGCTGCTTTTAGTTGGCCCACACTTTGGACAATCTGTACAGAGGACTGTGGTTTGCTCAATGTCGGATGCTGCAAAACTGAACCACTGAACCTTGCTGAACCCCTCGCTTTTATTAGCACATGCTGCCATGGGGATGGTGGATAGATGGAGACATGAATCCATTTTTATTTTTAAATATCATCCTAAACCATACATTTTAATTAACTGAAACAGTTTCAGCTATGGTTAAACAATCAGTTTTCACCTCAGTATTTTTGTTCACTGCTGGAGAAGAGAAGCAGTTTGGGCCTCACATCCTTTTTTTGGATTATATTGGTAGCCTGAATGATGAACATAGAATACAGTGACAGAAAGGTCAGTCTCTGTGAACATCTCTGTCCATTAAAACAGACATAAATGCGGTGGAGATGGATGCATCATTATTCCAGGTCTCCATGTATTTTCTGTGTGTGTTTGTGTCATGTATTTTAGCGTTGGCACAAAGAAGCGTGTGAAATTTGACTGGGTGTTAGCACAAATAAATACTAGAGCACAGCACAGCAACGCATAGATGGATGAGGCAGTAACTCAAAGAGACGTAGCTCACAACCAGCGCAGCGAGGACAGAACCAAGTCAGAGTGGAGACCAATAAGTTGAATAAAATACACATTAGGCAAGCTTCTGCTGTGACAAACTGAGCATTCATGAGTCCAGGCTGCATTCAACATATTTAATTTCCGTGACTGTGTGGACGCCTGCTACCTGGATGTAGCCCACATTTATCTGCTGCTATTTTTAAATGAAGTAACCTCAAAAAAAAAAAAATCACCAAAGCATTTGAGTTTTTATATAGGTTTTTTAAACTTGTTTTTTACTCTCATGCTGTGCCTTTTTATCTCTTTTAGTTCCTTTTTTTTAACACAAAATTCCCCCCTCTACTTTCAGCGAGGAGGAAAATGGGCAAATGCTGATTTATGTGTCAGTTCAGGGGAAGAAATAGAAAGAGAAAAAAAAAAGAGTTCACACCAGAAGCAAAACCTAGATGATTTTTTAACTCGCAAAAAAAGTCTGCACGTCTTTGTAATGTGGTACCTTGTGTTCTTATCTCCTTTTCCCATGTGTGTACTAATGTGGCAGCAAAGCTGTAAACTACACTCCACAAATGGGACAATTCAGTTTCTCCTGAAACTCATCACAGTCTGAACCTTCCATGTAAACTATCTCCTCACACATACAGTATATACAGATCATAGCTTATTTTTCTTCTTCTTTTGAGTAACTGCTGCAATGGCTTCAACACAGGCAAGGAAGTAGAAACGGCTATCATTGAGTTCATCAAATCAAGTACAGACAGTCTTTAAACCTCATCGGATGAACACTCAGACTTCACACCTTTTATTTTTTAGGAACTGATAGCATTGGCAGTACTGGGCTCACATGCTGGAACCAATAGAGTTTTCCTACTAACATGCATGCTTTGTGTTTTACAGCACTGTGCTACTGCTGGATGACCCTGAATGACACCAATGCTTCATCGTAAGGTTTCCTCCTGCATCACACCTCCCAGCACAGGTAATGATGTATGACTACACACACACACACACACACACACACACACACACACACACACACACACACACACCACACACATGCTATGGAGGGGCTTGCAAAGAGCTACAGTTGCCAAACAGGCCATTGTGCATGTTTGGTGTGTGTGTGTGTGCATGTGTGTGTGTGTGCGTGCACTCGCAGCCCACACGGTCCTGAGGACAACTGGCTGAGTTTAGCTCTTTAGACCATATTGGCTCTCGTTTGTAGCACAGGGAATTGATGGAAGTCCCAGGAAGTAGCGTATTAAGCCGTAAACACACAGAGACGGAGCACATTATTCAATTCTCATTTCATTCATGCTTTACTCTGTCAGCCGGTTAAAAGCTGCTGCTTATCACCGCTGTCCCAAACACAAAGAGTGAGGGAAAGACAGGTCTAAAAATGGAGATAAGACATTTAGTTTTGTATGTTTTTCTATTGGTTTTATTGTCATGTTTTTCAGTGCAGAACTGCAGCCGTTATCTGTGTAGAGGTATGTGCTTATAAAAGTAATCTGCCATTTCCACATGGATTAATTGGGAATTATTTGGTTTTATTAGCTTCTGAGCAATGTTCAGATTGTTCTCCACTACACTGTGCTTTATTCATCATATAGCTGTATGGATGTACAGTATGTACAGTACGGTGTGCTGGAGAAGAGTTGCTCACTGTGTTTTTAATGTGATGGACTTGAATTGAAGCTGGGCTGCACCTCACTGTGTGTACATTCTTGTTACAACACTTTTTCATGACTTGATAGATTATGGATTCCTGCAGAGCACATATCATAATACATACTGTCAAACTGACAGCAGTGACAGGCCCACTATAAAGTTTGATATCTGTTGGTGATATTTTGCTGTGTGATAATGGACCAAATCTATGTTAGTATACAGTATGACATTTCTGTGATACACCTGTGCATCCACTTGTGTAGAAATATAAACTATATAGATAATCAATGTAGAAAATATACATAGATTAATCATCAGAACATATCGAACAGGTTCCCTACTAGCAGATTCCTACAAATACATACTACAGTAAAAATAAAGATAAATTAAACGGGCCAAATGTAAACTTTATAAAAGACATTCACATAATAATGTCTGCCCAAAGGACAATCTGTTGTTCTCATGTTGTGTTTGATAGAAAACACAAGGCTTTGAGATATGAAAAGGAATATTAAAGGATGGCCTTCTTTTCTCACATCTGTTGAACTTAAACATTTCAACTGTTCTTTTTGTATCCTTTTTTTTTTCTTGTCTCCTCCCTGCTTCTATTCTTCCTCTCCCCCCCCTCTCCCTCCTCCTCATCTCCCCCATCCTCTCTTGCTCTTTTGCAGACAGCTCTCCGGGTTATAAAAACCACCATGATATATGATGTTGTCTTACCAAAACACTAAAAAGTCCCACAGCGTTTTAAAAAGCACAGTATGCTCTGACTTACACATGCACACACATACACATGCACGCACACACACACACATTTTGGAATAATGTCCACATCAACAGTTTTTCTGTTTGTTCGATCTACTTTTCTCCTCCACTAAATCCCAAGTGGGTAGGTTGGCATTTTACACTGGACAACAATCACACACACACACACACACACACACACACACACGTATAGCAGCCTCATACACATGTATGCAGACTTAAGCACCTGACGTTTACACACATCATCTTGCATACATACATTAATGGAAACATGCTCTATTTGAAATTAGTTTTTTTTTTATTAAACTAGTTTTGTGAATTTTTTTTTTTTCTCAGAAAACTGATAAAGACTGATACCAATAAAAAATATTGTCCATTGTCCTTCAGCTTTTTAGAGTTGGGGCTTAGACCTCCTTCACCGTACAAAACTGCTCCCACTAAGTCTACACAGTGTGTTCCACTCCATGCATCAGGGGAAAACCCGACCTTTGTGTCTTAACAAAAAGCCAAAATAGTTGAGATTTAAATCAGTAGTAGTTAGACTTTTGGAGGATCTATAAAATGAAAGAACTTCTTTAAATATATCCTGTAAACATGCATTAAATAGATATCACATATGAATAAACATCCTCTGAGGTTTTGATCACTAATTATGACTAACAGAGTTTTTACTTTCAAGCAAACAGAAACACTGTCAGTAGGTAGATAAGAAGCAGATGATGATAATAAACACTGTGTGATAGGCTGTGTGAGCAGCATGACGCTAATTTCTCTGTCACACATAAGTGATTCTGCTAATATTCATTTATTTCTGATCACGTTGAGCACAAACATCTACATAAAGGCCTTCTCCTATATACACAAGCTTTTACTGCTTTGCAAATATGTTTACTGCCTGCTTTTGGTGTGACTGCAGTGGAATGAATATGTGTGAGGATTGTATGTGGGTGTGTAAGCTATCCGTATTCAGTGGCTTGTCCTGTGTTTACCTGAGTACACAGAGACAAATTACTGTCAGCTTTGGTTGACGTGGCAGTAAATGAGTGTAGAGCACTGAAAGCTAGCCGACCTTTTGTGTAAGTAGACGGAGTGTTTATCATGGCGTTGTACTCTGGAACAGGTATCTGCTACATTACCACTGACACCTCAGTGTAGAAATCTGCATTGCAGAAGATAAACAACAAAGAAAAGGATCCTGTGGTTTTCCATAATGGATTTAAGGACTGCAGCACTTTACCTTCAGGTTCCATCTGAAGAATGCATTGATTTTCTTTTTTTTCTTTCATGGAAGAAAACAGAGCAGCTCAAGTCAAATATACATGGGTTTTATTTTCCCTTTTTATATTTATGAAGTATATGCCAACCACATTAACTATTCCTTTCACTTTGATGTTCTTCACTTTGTATTTTAGTGCATCTGCCATAAACTTGCTTTTAAGATTCCAAATACTTAACTTTAAGGGCCAGTCAGATATGTTTTAAGGTGGATATCATATGATCGCTCAGCTACTGGAAGTGCTGTAGTGAAATAATGTTTGACACAGAGAAGCTGAAGCCTCACAGTTGAACTAGATGACAAAGAAGTGGCCTGCTCACATTTGGTGTCGGTCACATGTTGACAAGTTTTAAAGTCAAGAAAGATGAGAGTAATAAAAAAACATAATGAGTGTTTGGAGGGTGAATAGACCTTTCCTCTTGTTCTTTATGACACAACAGCATAAACCATAAAATACACAGCCAAGTTGTCAACTATTTCCTCTACTTTAAGCTGTTCCCTTTGAGTACATTTCAGGCGACTCTTACCCCCTAATCCACTTTACTCTCTCTTCACTTCCTGACTCGGGGCCCTGAGGTTGGCCCTGAGGGAGCATAAAAGCCAATCAAATGACTTTAACTGTAGGGAGGCGGTTTCTGGGGAACCATAAAGACCAATAAAATTGCCAGGAAATATAGGAGGAAAAATGAAGAATCCTCCTGTTAGGTGTTAATCACCGCCCTCTTTCTGTCTCACTGCTTTTTTCACATGTGCTTTCTCTCATGCGCGCACACACAGGGGCGTAAATGTGCACGGTGCAGGTGGTGTGCTTGTGCTGGGGGGTGGGGGGGTCGGACAGATGAGACCCATGTGACTGATTCAGATTGCCACCTGGAAATACTTTTTATAGGTAAAATAGTCTGTAGCAATCTATAACAGAATATGCTTAATCTACATGAACTATAACTGCTATAAATAAGCTTTTAAGCTCCATTTAAAGAATGATTCCGTGTTTTCTTTGGGATTTTTGTCATTTACAGAAATGCAGTGAGATTTTCTAGGTAATATGTACGTTGTAGTCCGTGTATATTTGATCATGTGATGACAGGACACAGAATCCGAAGATCAAGACCAACTGAGCACATCTGCAGGCTGAGTGAGCAGTCCTGCCTTTCAATGATAAAAGCAGCAGAAATAAAAGACAGAGAGAGAAAAGTAAAAGAGGGAGGAGAAGGTAGAAAAGCTCCCCTAAATTATTCCTTTGACTTTTTTAGAATCAGTCACCAGCCGACCCTCCTGCTAGCAGCAATGCAGCAGTTTGGCAATGTGACAACAGTCAGTATGGTAACATCAAGACAGCCAGCTAGATATCACATCAGTCTTAAATAATACTAACAGAAAACTATTGTTAGAAATACATTTCAGGTTATGCACACACACACACACACACACACAGACACACACACACACACACACACACACAGTCTGATTGACAGTCAGATATTGTACAATTATGAAAGCAACCTTGAAAAAACTACTTCATCACTGTACTCAAAATATTTACATTGCCTGTGATAATGATTTCTGACAGCAGCAAGCAGCTTATTAAAGTGAACACACAAACAGTTTATAAATAAACTTAATGCTAGCTCTAGTCAGTGGTACATGTTTAAGTAGATAATATAATAGTTATCTAGCAACTTGACTTTTGTTATATTTATTTTTTTAACTACATACCTTCCTAATAACAGCTAGAGTTGTATAAAGCTTCCAGCTATAGTTGGTAGATGAGTGGAACTGATAGATAGTGTATGTTGCTGTGTGTCAGAGCTGTATCCATGACTCTGACAGCTGCTCTTTGACCTCTCTACTTTCCATATACAATAGCCTAAGTAAACAGTCAAATCCAAGTGGAGTGTGTGTGTGTGGGTGTGTGTACGCGCTAAGGCCCATCATAATAGGATGCAGTGGGGCCCGTCATAACTGGCTTACACCACTCTGCACACACACACAAGCTTGATGTGTGCTTATGTGTGCAGAGCGCTTGGTGCTTTGTTCCAGTCTTTATCAAATAGATGTGAAGACTGATGAGAATGATCTCAACCATCTTTTTTTCTATATCTATATTTTGATACTAGGATGGGAAGGGAAAGCCATTACTCATTCACATCCATGGTCACATTTTACCAGCTGGTCCGGAGATGTGTGTGTGGGTGTGGCAGAGACAGGTTCCAGCATAGGCAATATTCTTTGCTTATCACTTTGAACTCAGCGATCTGTTTCTCTCCATCTGTGTGTGTGTGTGTGTGTGTGTGTGTGTGTGTGTGTGTGTGTGTGCATTTTATACACCAATGACTTCAAATCATCCTTGATCCTAAGACATCCTTGTTTCCTAATTTTGAAGAAAAACACACGCATGTACACATACACATGCATGTACACACATGTACACACACACACACATGCATGTACACACACACAAACACGCACACACAGAAACACACACATATACAGAAACACACACACACACACACACATACGGTGGCCAGATGGAAGTGCTGCATCCTCGAAGAAAGTGTTACGTCCTGACAGCTGATACTTTGTGATTGTCTTTCTGTCCTGTGCTTTTTATTTATTCTCTACATACTGTTAGTATGTGTGTAGATTACAGGGAGCAGCCACAATAACATCAACACCTGCTCCAAATAATGCAATCCAGTCAATAGTCCTGCAACCATTGCTAGCATTGTGAAAGCGTTGTGTAACATCAGACTGTGAAGCAGTGTTTCACTGCCCTCTGTGGCCAAAGCCAGCATCACTGATGGCTGCTCTCCGTCATGATAACAAATGTGAAGAAGGAAGAAGAAACAACTCTACACTTATTCTATGAATGTCAGTACACATTACGATTTTGGAAAAATGATTTTCGTTCTCAATATAACCAGTAAATTAATTTGTAAGGCAAGGACAAAAAGGATATAATGAAATCATAAAATTCAATGAAGCATCAGTTGAATGATTTATTTTATTTTATTTATTTTTGAAATTTAATATCTACAAAGTTACATTTCCAAGGTCTCGTCCATCATTTGAATCTTTCAGGATTGAATATTGAAAATATTCAAATCATTTACAATAAAGCGCTCACATAATGAGTATGATACAGGAAGAGAGACATCATACCATATTGCCTTCCTTCTGAATTGACTATATTTATTTCCAGTCTTTTTATTTATTTATTATTATGTAGTTTATATAGGGTATATATTTGACATGAAGTTATCATGGTGAATGAATCGTCTAATTAAAATTGGAGCCATATCTCTTATATTATTATTATAGGCTGTAAGTGATGTTTTGATCATTAAATACACTCAGTGACACTCCCACTTTTAAACCAGCTGAGATAAAAAAAAACCCTATACCTGTTTTATTGTTCTCCTTGCATGTTTAGTAGAGGAATGACCACTGTTGCATATACATTACTATACTATACATTACTATACAGTTTAAAGTTTACACTCTAATACAAACCCACAGACTTGCACCAGTATTGAGACTCATCCACACTTGCACATATATGTCCACATACACAAAGGTATGCATACTGTATATGTTACTTTCTGTGACTCTCGTGATGCATTATGGACTTTGTCAGCAGTAATCACACAGCAGTGTGCAACATTTCAGCTTGGTCTTTTCATTATTCTTATTATTATTCTTCTCATTAACATGCCAGATCTAAAACATCATGACCCAAACACAGCCTGTGTTATTTTCCCCAAACCATGAGATCTTTAAAGCTTAAAAATTTCATGTTGCTATGATACAGTATGTAAGCCAAGATGACGTTGACATGCCCTTTATCCATTTGGCAGGAAAACAAGATTTGACATTTGAACCACACATGCGAGTTGGTTTTAAAGTAACATTCAATAATAATTGTTAAAGCACAATTCACTGTGTTCCTCTGACAGGATAAGCAGACCCTTATTCAGTCATTTCCTATCATTATTACATCCTTTGTACTTCAGTGACTGGATGGATGCACGGCAAAGAGTTGATTCATCTCGCAGAAAGACATGATTCATTTGAGGAAACAGTATACTGCTGCTTTCTGGACAATTCACTTATTGAATGGTGTTTCACGGTTCACTTGTATCGACTTGCACATTCTTCTGGCGTTTGTTCAGGATGAGTTGAATTAAATGAACCATATTATTTTTCCTCCTTTATGACAAATGATCTTTGTTATGTGTAACTGGTGTTTAGATTATTCTTGTATTTTTCTTTGCTTGAGTAAATGAGATATGTGCATTTTTTTCCATTGCATATGTGGGCATGCATCATTGCTTTGCACTCCACATCGTGCACTCCATCTTTCCAAACTCACCCTGTCATGCTAGATGTCCTCAGTCTAAATTCCAAAGCTCACAATTTAAATGTTCAACTCTTGACCCTCAAAGCCGTCATAGTATAGATGGAAAACATTTCAGATTTGATGATGGAAACCTAATGCTGATAATAAAACAGCATGAATATAAACAACAATGTTAATAAGAATAAATAATGATAAACCCATAGAAATAGATTGAATATGTTTTAACAATTTTATTTAATTATAGAATAGATTAAACACAATAATTAAATAGTAAATAAATAAAATGTTTTAGAGCAAAAGAATTCAAATAAATCATTACATTAAATACATAATGACCATAAAACATACTATTTTTTTCAGTCCTGTCAACTTCATGACTTCAGCTCATTCATTGTTTTTACTGTTTAAATATCTCACAAGATTTGCTGCAATGACTGAAACATTTCCAATTACTGAAAGTCATTGAAAGTAAATGAAAGAAAAGAGTCATACATCAATAAAGCATCATTTAAAAAGCAGTAGAGTGTACAGGGAGCAGTAGAGGTGCAGTGTCATGTCCACAGTAAGCTGCTGTGTCATGCTCCACTTGTGTTGGACTGCTGGAGACTATTCTAACCAGCATGTGTCAACTGCTTCTTTTCCTCACTCCATTACACACAGGCTCTATTTGTGCTGGACCTGCTCGCACACAACACAAAATCATGAATTATGGGCCTTCAGGCTGCCAGTCACCTTGAGGCGGGACCCCTGCTTCTCACACCTGAAGAATTTAAATGTTTGGTCAGTTTACTGTATCACTCTAATCCTTAGAACCTATAACTGCGTTCATTCTGGTTGATTGATCGCTTAAAAACCACACTCAAACATTTCTATATGATTGTTTGAATGAAATATTTAATTGTGTGTTTTGTGTTGATTTCATTCAACACAAATCTTACATGTTCATTCATTATAGAGAACAAAAAACCCCAGCAAGGACCTTCAACACTATAGTAATCAAGGCTCTCTGTTGATGAAAACCCTGCTACTTATTAGCAAGGTCTCGTTAGCATATCGTAATTGTACACTTAATTACTAATTAGGAGGCTAATTGCTAATTGCATTGATTAGACGTATAATTGATGTGTGGTGATTTTGGTAATATGGTTGTGAAGCGAGTGACTTTTACTGGGCAGAAGTGATTGGGTGAATCATTTTGCTCTGTTCATTGCTGACATTGTTTACAGTTGCATTGTTTTTCATTGTTTACAGCTGCAGGTCATGATTGGCTTTGTAACTTCATACTGGATCAAACCCATGCCTTCTGAAACCACTTGGAGCATTTAAGGCTGACTCACAAGCTATCTGTGGTGGGCTTTTTCCCCCGCCTGCAATAGTCACTTGATATATTTTCACATCAGTCTATAAAGTAGTCTGCCTGTAATTTAGCACAGTTTCATCATATTGATAAAGCAGCCCCTGTTTATTATGACTTTATTACTTTTCACTCTTTTTACACCATGTCAGTGCTTGTATTAAGTTACCACTGATGCAAACAAGACATTCAATTGCTGCTGCTTTACATTAAAAGTGATCAACTGGTGAAACATAGGAAGGCTGTTGCTGTGAAGTGGTCACAATAAAGGCAGTTAATATCACTTACTCATCAAACACTGACGTCACGTCTGACAATGTCTTCATATCTGAAAATCTTTTATATCAGCTCCCATTCTTTTTTTTTCTTTGTCTCTTGCTTGCCCTCCATCTCACTGGCTTTTTCTCTTACTCCCATTTTTTTGTTTTCTCTTGTCATTTTTAGGAACATCCATGCTGCCTTTTTAGATAGTCTCAATGAGAAATGAAGATGGCTTTATTGTTGTTATTTCTCTCTCTCATTCAGTCATCTCCTCCCCATTGCTCTGTGGTGATAGATCTCTCAATTGAGATACAAGTAAAAGGGGCTAAGACATAATTTAGGGCACACACACACACAAACACACACACACACACACACATACACACACACACACACACACACACACACACACACACACACACACAAACACACACACACACACACACACACACACACACACACACACACACACACACACAGACAGACACACACACTTGAGTTGTTTCTGTAATGCAAGACGATGTTTGTTCACCACCACCAGTTGCTTTTTCTGTGTCATACACACAGAAAAAGGGAGCTAGTAAACAGAAGTGGTCAGTGTGAGCCTCACACAGAGATGATGGTAGAAAGATGGAGTGAGGGAATGAATGAATGAAGCTAAGTGAGAAGGTCCAGCACAACAAGCATATTCCACACTAAACTTGAGTTATGTATTACATGAATACTTCTAGATCATTAACTTCCATCAAACATTACAATGTTAGAACGAGTTCATGTCATCTTTGTATCTAAATAACAGATTTACTGATAGTGGCTGAAAGAAAAAAACAAACAAACAAAAAAACAAAACCTTCATAAATGAACATTTGAATGCTTGTAATAGTCCACAACCTTTTCATTATCCATGTAGCTGATCTGAGCTAATTGCCCTGCTCTGAAAGCTTTATTATTCTCCCTGACAGTTAGATTCTAGTTTTATTCCTTTAATTAAAATAATGTGACTTTATCCTGTTTGTACTTTATTTTTTTCATGCTTTTTGTTTCATACTCCCTGATCCTGATTAAACTTTAAAGATGTTGACATGAGTAGGATGACTGTTACCATGGTAACACTACTGTAAAGTACAAAATCAGCTTAACAAACTCTCTACCACGAGTCCAATTATCCTACATGTGTTTGCTGATGAGTGATAACTGGTAGATGAGTGAGTGGAGTTTTCATTGTTGGCTGTGAAAGTGTTTTTCAGTGAGAAGAAACTCTTGATATTTTAAGAGTTTCTGGATTTGAACCTTTCTCCTTTGTTTCTGCCGTTGAATTGTAAGTGTTTTGTTTTTGGATGTGTTTGTGATGATTCTAATGAAATCTAATTCTTAACTTTGAAGGACTACTTCTGGGTCATTATACTTAATTCTTATTGAACTGTTTGTTTTTGCTTTTTTTACTCAGAACTTTGTTGGGAAAGATTCCCAGTGAGTACAGTGTGGGTGTAGTTATTGTTCTCTGACTCAGTAGTAAACTAATCTACAGCAAGGAAGCAGAAATGCTGCTGTGGAAGAGGAAAGAAGGAATAGCTGAGTGTAATAACTCTTACCTGGGGATTCCATTGTTTCAGAAGTGCAGCGTAGCGTACTCTTGGAAAGCAATTAAGTTGCACTGTTAATACTGTAATTACGGCAGCCTGATCAAATCCAAACCAGTGCCTTTAGGCTACTGCAATTACCGCAATAGCAGCACAATTAAATGTCCAGATTTTGTTCACTCGCTCAAATTTAGTGGATTTGGTCATTTTGCTTAAATGTTGTGCTTTTACTATGTGTCAGTAGGCTACGTAGTTAAATTGTCTGTTTAATTGTTTAGTTTCATTCATGTTTACTGCTGAAATCTGATCGGGAGTCTGCATGGGTTTTTTTATTTTGAAAATTGACCAGATGCTCTATGCTGTTACTGTGTCTGACTTCCTGGGTTTGGGTCTTCTACACGTATGTATAGTGCAGCGGAGCGGAGAGAGCCACCTCTGGGACCCTTCTGGAATGTGCTGCGGTGCACTCACTAGGATCACGATCATTGAGTGGCAGCGTCAGCTCTGGAAGCCGTGTCAGAGCTTGAACGCGGCTCATCCACGCTCTGTGGAATCAAGCTGCTAGTCAAAACCTTCACAGTGGCTGTATGTTACACTGTAGAGTATGTGCTAGGATCAGGCCTATTGGTGATACCATCAGACAGCCATCTACCACTAAGTCCCTGTCATTCTAACACTGTCATTTAAAAGTACCCCTCCCCCTGCACCCATCATCTTCCTGGATTAAATCACATTTTATTTAAGTAACTCATTCACAAAGTTTGTATTGCATTTTCATTAACACTATGAGTGTAGTTAGTTGTTATCATTTCCTTTCCTCTGCTGCACTGGAGCACACACACACACACACACACACACACACACACACACACACACACACACACACACACACAGTGGTCATCCCCACCAGTGGACAGAAGAGAAACTCAGCTTAACCATAAATGATAACAAAATGAGTGTTTTTTAAATGTTATTCACCTCGTTTATGTGCACATGTTTCATTGTATCTCAGTGTGAGCGTCTGCTGCAGTTTACCATCACGTATGGTCGCACTGAGTATCACCACTGTGTGTGTGTGTGTGTGTGTGTGTGTGTGTGTGTGTGTGTGTGTGTGTGTGCGCGCGCTACAATGCAGCAGAGGAGAGGCAGTGAGCCATGTGAAGTACTCATGTTTCACTGTGGACATCATCATATGCCAGTTCTGTTGACATCTAGTTTGTGCTTTCTCTACTTGATGTTTTATTCTTCTTTTCTTTATGAACCCATCCGATGATCAGTGTTTTTTGAAGGGAGGCAGAAGAGGAAGTGATTGGGTCAGAGGTTCCACTGACTAGCAAAGCAATCATCAACAACCGTGTACTGTGTGCTGAATGCTGAATATAAGTCCTGAAACCTTGATGTTTCAAGGTTCACACAGAGTTTGGGGGCACGCGTGTGTATGTATGTGTGTGTGTGTGTGTGTGTGTGTGTAACAGCCCTTAGTGTTTCTTTGCAACACATGCCCATATACATGCATGTACAAACACATTGCATAATAGACACTTTTGATGTGGTTGATGATAATGGTTCCTGATTACCTCGGTTAGTGAAACAAAACCTTTTGCTTTCCATTATCTATAATGGAGAAACCTGCCAGGAATTTAAAAACTCATTTTCCCATAGTGCATTGTCACAGTTCATAATGGAATAAATGTAACCTGTGTGTGTGTGTGTGTGTGTGTGTGTGTGTGTGTGTGTGTGTGTGTGTGTGTGTGTGTGTTTGTTTGTGTGTGTGTGTGTGTGTGTGTGTGTGTGTGTGTGTGTGTGTGTGTGTGTGTGTGTTTGTGTTTGTGTGTGTGTGTGTGTGTGTAATTGAATGAAAACATATCATTAATTAGCATGTGTAATGGTTGCTCATAGATGACAGACTACATAATGATGTGTTTGGTTGGTTTGAGTGTGAGAGTGAGACTGTTTGAAGACAGAGCATAGAAGTAAATGTGTGTGTGTGTGTGTGTGTGTGTGTGTGTGTGTGTGTGTGTGTGTGTGTGTGTGTGTGTGTGCGCGTGCGTGTGTGTGTGTGTGTGTGTGTTCTTGCTGGTAGTTTGAACTGATGGCTACATTTGCTGTTGACATAGCTCCAGCAGGATAACAGGCACATATCTGTACTGTATGTACTGAAAAGCACATAGCCACACACACACCACACACTTAGGATGAAGAAGCAATACAATTTTTATCTCAAGCTCACGTCTCTGCTTGTTCTCTCTGTCCTTGTCACATTTATTACACTACATTTCTTCTCTCATCACTTCATCACTATTTTTTTGTTCCAGCCTTGATTTCAGGTGCATTTTGTGAAACGTGATTTTGATATTGAAATGAAAAATTGCTGGTGAGGTGGTACCAGTGATTGCTTGTTTGTGTGTGTCTAAACACACTGTCAGACATATAGGTTTTTTGCTTCATTGTTCCCCAGTGAGCCGGTGAAATTGACTTGTCACAATATGTTACTTTAGTTTCATCCGTCTATCACTCCATTTCTCTCTGCTTCAGTCCCCTTGTCCCTGATGTAGTTATAACACAATATACTGACAATTGATGAAATCTGTGTTTGCTTCTCTCTGTGTGCGTTTGTATGTATGTGTTTAAAAAAAGTGTCACATGGGGCACCGGCATGCCAAATGCTGAGCCACAGGCAAGGCGGAAAAACCACAAAGGTCTCTTTTTCTGCAAATGCAGTCACAATGCTGCATTATAATGGCAGTGCAAACACAGTTGCAATGACATCTTGTTGGCCCTGAACCAGTTGGGTAATTTTCTAGCTCTAAATGAACTCATTTTTGCTAAGGTGAATGGAGTGGCAGATCATTTCGACATTGTATTGTGTATACTGCAAAGAGAAATGTTCATGGCTTTAGTTGGTGCACACAAAGACCTATGAGTATGTTGTTTCCCTTACATTTTAATATATTATAATAAATTGCTGGCAGAGTACTGAGTTTGTCATGGGTAATTCCTCCCACATGTCACTAAACATATATCAGGGTTTTGCGGGAATCGACTGTGTTTATGATTTGTTTGGTGAGTAGGCGGCACACAACTGCTTCTAACATGGATCGTGTATCAACATCTGTCACTGTATTTGTTTGGACTCCCTGCCCTTTAAATGTCCAGTCCAGCCAGTGATTGGTTGCTAAGTTCCATGCTACAATCAATATCTATGGAATCAGATTTGTGTCAGAATGATCAAGCAATCAAGCAGACAGAGAATAAAAATCATCCAAGCAAAAAAAAAACCCTGGATATTATTGTTGAGTGCAGTGGGTTCATGGGCGGGTTTTAGCATTTTGGCGCAAACCGACCGGAGGAAATTAGCACACTTCAGGATCAATACAACATCAGTATTTATCAAAATGTGTGTCTGTATTAATGTTACTAGTCACTTAAATAAAAGTATTGAGCTGTAGTGAGCTGTCACTCAAAAATCCAGTAGCCAATGGAGGCGCAGCTTTAAAGAACCCGCCCACGCCAGAGGTTTGTGTCAATAGCAAAAAATGATGGAGAGCAAAGAGAGAGCTGGGAGAGCAACCACAAAGCCTCAGTGAGAAAGAAGAAGAGAGAACTGTAAACAAAGGAACATGTTATGAAAAAAGCAAAAGACCAATAGTTTACATGATTACACAAATAATTTGTTTGCAAGTTATACGTTTTATTTTTGAGATGACTTTTTTTGATGATATTTATTCTCTCTCAGATTATTATGTTTGTTTGATGTTATCTTTCCTCTTGATTTCCAGTAATGTGTCCTCTAAATCTGTTATATGTATTGGGAGTTTTGTAGATATGCTGCAATTGAATGAATTCATCTTGGAATTATCTAAAGTTTTGTTAGATGAGAGATCTAACCTCAGTACAGGTCATCACATAACCTGGATTTTACACCCTGATATTTGTATGGAACAAAATATTTGCTAATTAAATAAAAAAACAAATAAAAGAAGAGAGAAAGAAAGCATTGTTGCTGTTATTGTAACAAAAGCCCATCAATCAAAGCCCTATGGGAGCACTGTGTTGTATCTTTAAGTAGGAACCATTTGGCCCTGGAGCGTACTGACAGCTTGAACTGGCCGCTGTCAGCAGCAACATTGTAGCCTTTTAGCCCAGCAGAGCATGGCTAGAGAAGCACTCCTTTGGTTTTCATGGATGGATGGATGGATGGTAGAAATCATGTGCAGTAAAATGCCGACGGGGCTTATCCTAGACCTGGCCTTACTGCATGTGGCATAATGGTTCACTGCTAATGCTGTTTCTGTCTCCCTGCAACCACAGACACATGAATAACACGACTGTTACGCCATACTCTGATTATCACTGTATTGTTAAATGGGACTTATTAGCTTTTGTTCTACTTTCAGCTGGAACTGATGTGGGGTTGTGGCAGATTTCTCTATATGATCATCTGCTCCATGCACTGCTCCACTCTGCTAACATTATGATATTTTTTGTGTGGTAGTCACACCAAGCCATGACTCCATTACACAGCAGGGCAAAGTAGAGTAAGTAGTTTAGCTGTTGGTGTGCTGGTTGTCTGCAGTTCTTCATCAAACTTCATCATCACTGTGGCTGTTTCTGGTCGTACTATTCCTCGCTGTATTATTTCTAACTGATCTGCTGAACAAAGAGTTTGTAGGTTTGTGGATTGTAGCGCAACTAATGAAGCTTTCAGTAACTTTCGGTAAATCCCCCCCCCCCCCCCCTCATCGGGAGAGGGACAGGTACCTAAATGGACTATAAAGAGACACAGTGCATAGTGCGGGATTGCATGAAGGGTCAGTATAAGATAATCATTCAGGGCAGGTATTTAACTGATGACACACTGGTCTTCAGTTAAAAAGCAGACTGTATACATCATAGTTGTAATTATTATCCACGTTGCAGCTGTAAAACTGAAGAATTTCCCTTGCAGTTACATGCAGTATCAGCACCTTCTTCTCCTTTCATTTTTATTTTTGTTGTAAAACTGAAGGCATGTTAGTCTGATTACGTGTCGGCAGTGCCTGGTGAACACGAACAAACACTTTAACAACACAGCATTGGCCTACAGTCCAGTTCCTCTTAAACCTGTGATTTATGAATAGAGTCTGGCTGGATGCACCAGGTCAGCACACTCTGAGCCCCATTCTGTTATCAAGTCTTAGGCTGCGGCTACCTCCATCCAGCCCCAAAAGCAGGATCCTCCAGAGCCACTGGACCCAAAGGAAAAATGGTGAACACGGTGTGGTTGTGACAGTTGCTTGTTATCCACTGTGGTTGGCTAGTGTTAGGTGAAGCTCATTGGACTTGATATTTCAATCCCTCAGATAAGTCTGCACTTTTTTTTCTTGAATGGAGAAGGAGGCTAATCACTTCATCGGAGTCATCAGGTGGGCACCCTCCTTCATTAGTGTTTGGTTGATAGGCCCAGGGTCCCAGATGTGCTACCCTCCACTTTCACCCCTCTTGCTGGTCCTTTTGTAGCCTACTTGGGATCTTTTCTTTTAGTGTAGTCGTATTTAAAAATTGTGATTATTGTGACAAGACTATTTGAAGCACTCTCCATGTGCACTTCAGGCACCCACTTTGGAAAACCACCATTGTAGAGTAACCTGTATTTGCAAATTCCTTATTTTCTGTCTTACAAGAACTCAGCAGCTAGATATCAGAAGGTTGACCTTGACGATTTACACTCACATATTTTTAGAGTCAGTAGTCCTCATCAGCTGCTTAGGAAAAGTGGGTGCAGATGGTCCTCTATAAGTGGGCCAACAAAGATTGTTCCTTCTTGGCCAATGTATAGATTTGATTTTGTTGCCTTTTTGCTCATGCCTGTTAGTGTACAGAAGGAGCATTCATTCAGCCTATCAAGAGACAAGCTCATACCACAGGAGGGTATGAGTGTCCTACACCTTGGATGTGCTGATGTGGTGATAGAAAGGCTTAACTCATTGTGCTACCTCACTTCATTGTTCTAGTAATATCAGTGCATATTAATTAAAAAAATAATAATCTTGCATTCATGCCAAATGCTTTCAGCTGCATTCTGGGACTTAATGCTCATTGAACCGTATTAATACGCTTGTCAGGTGGGAACCAGCTGAAGCAGGGTGCCAACAACCAAGCCATAATAAATGACTCACACATCCACTGTAGATATTTAGATCAGTCCCTATTCAGTGGAACAGCCTACACACTCCTCTGCCACTCTAATTAGCGCTCATCTTCCCACTAGTACATCGTCATAGGCTCAAATTGCTCCAGGAGGGCCTGTCATTGGTCCCTGTGGTTTCTATCAGGCACACACACACACACACACACACACACACACACACACACACACACACACACACACACACACAGATATTCATCCACACATCTGCACAATCACACATATACACACATATGAGCCACTGCAGGACAGCATCAGTCATGCACACAGTGAGTATACAATAGCAGAGACAGTGCAGTGCCTCCCACATGTATTTACTCTGCTGTACTACAAGAAATCTTCCTCTGTCTTGCTGTATTACAGTTATGTACTACTAACTAATCATCAGTCCTGTTTGTGCATGTTCTGGTTTAAAGTCAACCTGTCTTCTGTATTGATTCAACTTACTGTGGACTCTTTAAATGTTAAAGTTCATGATGTTTCTCTCAGTCTAACCAGGTGCTGTGAGTGTCTAAGCATAACTATTATGGTTTGGTCTTCATGAGTGCATATTGCATGGACAGATATTATGTGGAGACAAAGGAGATATGTTTGGCTGATGAGCTCAGTGTTTACATTTGATCATTTGTCACATTATTGTTTCCTCATTATGTAAAAAAAAAAATGTTGATGCAGGCTGTTGCAAATGAAGCCTCTTAGAGACTAGTGAAAGATATGTAGGCAGTGAATAAATACATCAAGTAGGTCTCTTCCTGTTGCTGTATTTAGTACAAGAGAATACTGTTAATGAACCATTCCAACATGTTCCAAGCATTATCACTTCCTACATTGCCTCTTCTACATTTATCTAGGTCATAGTGTATTTCTTAAAGGGAGACTCCACTGATTACACTACTATATATGTTTTTTCATATATAGTAGTATAGTCATATCGTGGATTTTAGGCACCACATGGAGGGAACACTATAAGTTTGATATGTTGAGATAAACAGAAGTGAGGTTACCAGACTTGAGTTAAGTTGTTTTACAAAGGAATAACAATGCATGGGTCTGCTGCAGTGATTTTGATGAATATGAGAATGTCAATGCTAAACTGATGGGGTAATTCTTTAAAGCTACTAATGGATCACATGACTCTGCTCCCACATAGAATCATTCCCCTGTTTTTTCTTTTACAGCAACCCTTACTGTTTGGACTCATTCTCATTTCAAGAAACATCATGGATGGTTTTCACTCATGAATGTTGATCTGTAACTGCTGGAAGTGTTTGCTAAGAAGTTTGTCATATCGACTTAACCCTTACATATGGTTCAGGGTCATATTTGACCCATTTGAGAGCTGTAAAAACACATTTATTTTAGACAGACTACACATTTAGACAGTATACACATTTATAAAACAGTAGAAATAAAGTGCATAATTGTTTTAATATTTGTGCAGCTGACATTTTTATATTTGCAAATGGACACATTTGACCTATATTTCAAGAATCAGAATTCAAACATGTACATCATGTTCTATAAAATGTTCTTCTGGACTTTGTATGTATTTGTATGTATTTTTCTATAAGATAAATCAATATGCATGCATACATCAATATGTATTAAATATGTTGATTGTTAATAATCACTCCTAGGGAGCTATTTTATGGTGGATTTAATACCTCCAGTACTCAAATCTTGTGTTACCATTAGACCCAATGGTCTCAGGCCCTGTCACACACACTTAAACACACTCCCTGAATCACACACAGCCTCAAAGCAGCAACACTGACTCACACACTGGATTTCAAGGTCGTAATTGGTCATTAGAGATTAACCACTTTAATCTCCTCACCTTTGATCATGTCTTTCTCACTCTTCCAGTCCGTCGCCTCTCTCTCTCCTTCAGTATCTGGACCCTAACTCTCTAACTCAGACCACAGTACTACAGAAACAAGCAAAGAAAACATCACATTCATATTCTCATGATTGAACAGGATTATTTACTAACAGCTGTTCTTGTGTCTAATGCCAGTTGAGTATAAAACCAGTAAAAATGGAGTGAGTGAATAAGGACTTCAGACTATGCTGAGGCTTACCGTAACTTATTGTGACCTTCACGTCTGCCTCTGTGTCTTTATCTTTGACCCTTTAGTGTGTCTATTGTTGTTTTTATCACATGAGGCTGCATCCAGAATGAAAAATAGCACTGGGTGGCTGAACAAGAAAGCCCAGCTTGAATAATATATGCATGAGTTCAAAGGCTTTATCAGATGCAAAAACACTGCACAGCTGTATACATGAGGCAGGATTTCCAAATGCTGTGAAGTTTACACACCAACAATCATTTTCTCCTCTAAGTCAACCCTGGTGGTTTTTTTTGGTCGACGCCCTCTAATTTGTGTCCTAATTTTCCAAAGCCATGTTTCACAGAGATGAGGTTGTGCTTTTTTGATGCAGGGCTCATGTCAGCCTAATGCTCAGAGAGAGAGAGAGAGAGAGAGAGAAGACAAGTGAAAGAAGCACAGAAATCATTCAACTGTATTTTATAATGTGTTTTTATGGTGATGATGGTGAGGTTGATGGAGGTGGGTCAGTTGGTTTAAGAGCATCCTGACAGCTACTTTACATATCACCATCATCAATTACTGTGGATGTCAAAACAATATGATCTGAATTTGTGTAAATGTAAACACTTTGGTTCAGCAGGTATCTCAAAATCTCTAGTGGCCTATAGTGGATATTTGTAGTAAACAAAATGATTGATTTTCTCTTTATAGAACATAATATACACGCAGCCAGTCCTTCCAGTTCCTAAGATAAAATATATAAAAACAACAAACCTACAACCTACAAACAAAGAAAACATAATAGTTTCAATAGAAAGAAAGAAAGGAAAAAAAAAGAAAAATTAAAGGCATAATTGACAGACTAAAAAAAGAAATCTGAATAGATTTTGATTACAGATATACTTTTTCTTATTTTTCATATAATATAAAGACTCAAAATAATATGTTATATTAATTAATAATATTTAAATCATGGGCAGGGTCCTTGCAGATCCTTAAAATGTATTAAATTTAGGTTTTGATATTCAAGGTTTAAAATAGTAAAGGTGTCTGGAACTGTAAGAGTTAAGGCATTACATTTAATCCAAGCTGGTTCAGTTAATGTCATTTATTTATTATTATCATTATTTTCTGATTATTTTAAATAACCAACCAACCAACTTATTCAACTAAAAAGAAATCAGCAGTTGGAACTATAATGAAACTAATCATTAGTCACTCCTTTTTTACACTCCTTTTTTGTTGTTGAAAAATGCAGCGGCCCCTCTCTGTCCTAAAACAAACAGTGTTTATCTTATTTATTACAACCGGAGGGATTTACTAGACATTGGCAGGTTGGTATTTTGGTATGGTACACTGAAGAACTCCAGCAACATGGTTACTTCCATGGCCTTCAGCTGCTACACTCTACCTGCAGAGGAGATGAGAGAGGAAGCAGGAGAGGGGTAAGCGCTGAGGTATCCGGGCTAGGCTAGTAGCTAGCCCATACAAGCATCCAACCATCGTCCTTGCCAATATACACTGCCTGGAAAACAAAATGGACCACATTCGGCTTCTGAGATCTATTCAATGTGCCTATAGAGAGTGTTATGTTCTTGTATTCATTGAAACGTGGCTCAATGAGTCTGTAGAAGGGGTTTCAGACCATCATGGTCTACAAAACCCACACCACAGACCTGTGATAGCAACACATATCTGCTAAATGGTCTTGATAATTTATTTGAACGCTTTGAAACAGACAACCCCACACCTACACAGAAGACACCACAGGTATTGTGCCTATCTCCAGCCAGCGTGTCCACGAAGCTGCTGGTCCAGACAACATGCTAAAGGACTATGAAGAAGAGCTCAAAGATGTCCTCACAGACATCTTTAACACCTCCCTGAGCCAGGCTGTTGTCCCTACACGCTTCAAAGCCACCACAGTTATACTTGTGCCAAAGAAGCCACCTCCATCCAGTTTCAATGACTGATTTATTTTGTCAACAGGTTCCACTAAAGTGTATTATGTTAGTTAAACACAAAAATGTTAAGGTCATCTAACTTTATGGACTTGTATTACATTAACACAATGTGAATTGACCCAACTAGATACAATTACTTCTGTTCAACAAGAGATATTTAAGCTTATCCAATCAAATTCAGTTATGTTATATGGACATAAATAATATATTTACAAGCTACATATTTTACATTTGTCCTTTAAACATATATTTTATTCACATTTCATTCAAGTAAAATAATAAATTTAAGTTCAATTTATTAAAATAGGTTCATCCAAATCCATAATTCATCCAATTAGTGTGACCTAATTCTAGTGTGTCAACAGGTTCCACAAATGAATTTCGTACACCCAACATATTTTTGTTATTTCCTTTATTCACCAATATTCATTTAACATTTTGTTGCCACTTGGTCCAAAATAAAACCCTTAGCAGACATTAGGGCGCAGCATGGTTCAACACCAACAGGATAACTGAGGTTCAGTGCATATATTACACCCATTAAGAGTGCACATGCAGAGGTGACATCTCCCAGGTCATGTTGAACTTCTAAACCCTCGATCACTATTCCAACATCAGCTGGAGGGGTGG
Organism: Scomber japonicus; assembly: GCF_027409825.1. Taxonomy (NCBI): domain Eukaryota; kingdom Metazoa; phylum Chordata; class Actinopteri; order Scombriformes; family Scombridae; genus Scomber; species Scomber japonicus. Next base: position 37,947,137 of record NC_070579.1, on the reverse strand, counting down.
TGGCATCACCTCCCTCGACTTTGATGATGTACATGCCAAGGGTAAGTTGCTCAAGCTCCCTCTGTGCAGCGGTACCATCAGTATCCTTTACTTGGGGAGAAAGAAAGGACACAACCAATCTATGAAATCACAGATTTTGTAGAATTCCAAAGATTAACTTTAGCCTTTCAGGTTTCCTTTTAATGAAAATAGCATGATACTTCAAAAAGTGCTATTTGTGTAAAAATATGATAAAGCAGTGATTCCATCAACATTTTAGAAAATGAATCTGTCATCTGAGTTATTTCATCTAATATATCTCTTAGAGTTGGCTGTTGTTACAACAGAATGGAGCACTAATGAAGCCACACCCAGGGCACCAACGAGCCATCAACGAGCCATCAGTGGCCTTGGAAACACCCCCACAGAGGTTAAAATTGAAATTGATTTATTACAGGTAGAAACTAAACTATTAAAATTACCAACCAGGTATTCTTTGAAGAGGATGTTCGGGTCTTCGTTCAGGTAGATACAAACCGCCCTGAGGATGCACCCCCTCCTCTTTTCAATACTTTAATTCTAAAGAGAGACAAAAAATACAGAGATATTATTCTGACTGTTAACTTGTCAGCAGGCACGTGCACACATAGGACCCTAGGGGTGCTTGAGCCCCTGCCCTTTTTGCCTCGTATTAAAAAGTGCCCTCTGTGTGTGTGTGTGTGTGTATGTGTGTGTGTGTGTGTGTGTGTGTGTGTGTGTGTGTGTTTTTTTTTTTTTTAATAACATTTATAAATTCCTGTTAGTGATCTAAAAAAAAAACGGCGGTACAAAAACTCCACGGTATTCTATCGTACCCATTTTCTTGTAATACGGGGTTGTTGTGTGTGTTGAGCCTGTTGCTTCTCTGAGAGGGAGAGAAGCAGCTGCCCCATGGATAACTGAGGAGACGTGACAGCAACTTGAACCTGTGTGTTTTGGTCTAACTAGTCTCCATCCAGTTATTCAACGTGCTTAAATATGGGTAATATTTCTGAAAAACGCTCTATTTTATTCAATGTGTCAACTTCTATTTTTGCCGGACGTCAATTCAGCACAGAACAGATTGTGCGGGACAGGAAATTGTGTACAAAATACAAAATAAAACTCTGGGTTAATTTTCAAAATAAAATTCACCGTGTTTACGGTGGATCATATTCCCCTCACTACAGGTCTGAAGGACAGGTCCCAGGTTTAGATATAAAGTTTATTGTGACTTTGCTACTACTAACAAAATAATAATAATAATACTGTATAGTAATTTCAGCATTCTGGGGATATAAACTGTAGGTTGCTTTGCATGTCTTCCAAGCCTATGATAATGTGAATGAACTCATGTTGACAATAATTTGTTGACACAAAAGAAATGGCAATTGCATCACTTTCACCTACACAGGACTAAGTAGTAAGCTTCCTATTAGCACTTTATTTTTTAATTTTACATTAATTTCCATATTGTGTAAAGGACCAGAAAAAAAAATTGTTGTGCGCACATACTTCCCTTTTCTAACTTTGAGCCCCTGCCCCTCTATAATCATGTGCATGTCCCTGCTTGTCAGTATACAGGGTTTCCCCCAGTGTATTATAAGCCCGGCGGGCCACCTGGCCTTACTTGCCCCGCCGCCAGGCTAAGCATGGTTTATTTTATTTTTTTTAATCAGTTTTTGTACTCCATCAACATGTAATCAATGGTCAGGGTCAGGCCCCTGTCACAAAAAACTTAACAAGTTTTCTGGGGGAAACCCTGGTATATTTGTCAAAACTGACTAGTCAACATCAATTTATAATTCCATATTGTTCACTATCGCAAAGCATACCTGTGTGATTGGGACCAAAATCCTGCTGATGTTAGTGCCTGCAGAGCCTCCTTTCTTCTTGAACACTTTGATGAGCTGGGCAGTGTGTTGGTCAAGCTGTGCATGGAACTTTGAGACAAGGGGACCAGTAGTGATCCTCACAAATTCTGCTTCCACCTGAAAACATAATGTCCACAAACAACATATTATTGGTACCTATTAAAACATTTAACATTTAAAAACAGAAATACTCTAACAAGAATGTACAAAAAACAGGCTGTGCTGTAATATAACAGCCATTACAACTCTCTCTCCCCTGCCCTTCATGTCTCTACACTGTCATTATCCAATATAGCAGAATTGCAAAAAATAAAAATACTGGCAACTCAATTCACAGTAATTACAGTAGCTGGTTGTGATCATACCTGTTGATGAATACATTGCTATGGGCAGACAGGAGGAAGCATGAATCAGGACTCTCTAATCAGGACCTGAAATATTGCAACATGATTATTACAAAAAGAGAGAAAGAGAAACAAATTATAAACATGTAAAACACAAAAACAACACTGTTAGTAAACAGTTAAGGTAATTATACTTACATATAACTCTATTGCCAGTCACGTCTTCAAAAATGAGTAGGATGAAGAGCAGCCTTAAGTTGTATCCAAATGGCGGGAGGGTCTGATTAGAGTTAACTCTTCAGTGAGGAAAAAAGAAGCACACTCAATTTCGTAATTTATAACAATTAAATTTAAACGGTAGAGTCTGGAGGGGTTTTTTTGCCCCAAAATAAATGCTAGCCTTGCAGCAAAGAAGGAGGGCCACTAGTCCCAGTAGCTGTCCTGGACATTTACAAGTGCTCTCTCTCTCTCTCTCTCTCTCTCTCACACTCTCTCTCTCTCTCTCTCTCTCTCTCTCCCTCTCTCTCTCTCTCTCTCTCTGTTTGAGGCCAACGCGGAAGTAACTTAGAGCTGCATTCTATCAAAAGGCCACCAGGGGGCGACCATTTTGGTGTCAAAAGGACTTCCGTCTCCATACAAGTCAATGGAGAATTCACCAACTTCTCACTTGATTTCTAACCTCAGTGAACATTTTCAAAATGTGTTTATGGTCTCAATCGCTAGTTTAAAGCCTTCTTCAATGCAGTATGATGTTCATTTGGGACATTTTGGCCACGATAAAGCATGGTATGCATTGGGGCATGGCTATGTCGTGATTGACAGGCTGATTGACCAATGTCCTCGAGATCCAGCCCTCACAACCAATCGCAACCCCCCCCCCGCTCCGCTGTTGGCTCCACCCATACTTCCGCCCATGACCCCGCCTCATGCCCATATAAGTAGAATCCATGTTCTTTTTTTCCGGCATGCACCTGGAATTTTCAAGATGGCAGCGGGATAAAAGCAGACCAACCTAACATTAAGGTAGTGTTATCATGTGTTGTCTACTGCTCTTTGAAACACAAACACTTTGGAAATGTAGAAGAAGTGTTGTATCACAAACACACAATTAAATCATGCTCAATATGAAAATACTACAATAGGTATGGATGAAAAATGTCCTCCTACCTCTCTCAATCGTTGGCAACTTCACCGCCAAAAACAAGGAAGCATTGCGCATGCGTAGTCTGAAGCATTTCAATCTTCTTCTTACTGCCACCTTCTGGGTGTAAGTATTTCAATCATAATTCACTCAAATTAAATGGTTTGTGATTAACCAACACATAATTATTTTGTACACATAACGAAAGACACAATTACATGGACTTTATTAGAAAAAAATATTTCAACTTGACAAAGACATGTATTTTAAGTAAACTGAAAACATACAAATAATATACTGTACAGTGCACAACCCACCTCATTCACTTTTTTAAGTGTGCAGCATATTAAATCCCTCCTCCCTCCCTCCCTGGACCCCTTCCAGTTTGCATACCGGGCCAACCGGTCCACCAATGATGTAGTCTCTCACGCTCCTGGACTGGAAGGACTCATATGTGAGAATGTTGTTCATAGACTTCAGCTCAGCTTTCAACACAATCATCCCCCAGGAGCTCATCCAGAAACTGGACACTCTTTGACTTAACACCTCTCTTTGCAACTGGTTACTGGATGTTCTTATTGGTAGACCACAGGCAGTTCGGGTCGGCAACAACACATCCAGCAACATCACACTGAACACTAGGGGCCCCTCAGGGATGTGTACTCAGCCCCCTGCTCTTCACCCTGCTGGCCCATGATTGCACACCTAAGCACAACCTCTTGATAAAGTTTGCGGATGATACGACTGTGGTGGGTCTCATCACTGACAATAATGAGACAAGCTACAGGATGGAGGTGAGCCAACTGACCACGTGGTGCAGGGACAATAAACTCTGTAAATGTGGAGGAGATCATTGTCGACTTTCGGAGAGCACACACCCAGCACCGTTGTCTGTCCATCAACGGGGCTGCTGTGGAGAGGTTTCTGGGTGTGCACATAACAGAGGACTTCTCCTGGACCAACAACACTACATCACTGGCCAAGAAAGCTCAGCAACACTTCCATTTCCTCCGCAAACTGAGGAGAGCCAGAGAGAAGCTGCACCTCCTCCAACAAGAGAATCCTCCGGTGCATAATGGATGCAGCGGGGAAGATCATTGGTGCCTCACTCCCCTCTTTTCTGGACATCTACAGCACACGCCTGGCCTGGAAAGTACTCAGCACCCCTCACACAGCTTCTTCAGTCTCTTGTCATCTGGGAGGAGATTCCGCAGCCTTTGGGCTAGTATCTCAAGACTGAAGGACAGCTTCATCCACCAGGCTGTGAGGAAGCTGAAACCCAGCCTTTTGTTGCCCCCAGCCTGGTTGTGAAATATTATAGATGCCTGTCTGACTAAGCAACGGGATTTCACTGCTGAGAGTTAGGTTAGTCTGTGCTGTAATATAGTTTGTAACATACTGTAATTAATGGGATGGAATGAATTGACAATAAAGTATAACAAGGAAGAAACAAACAAGACCAAAAGATGGCCATGGGGACTGTCTGGCAGATGGAGCGATAGTGTGGAATGGGGTGGGGGTTGGGGGGGTGGGGTGGGGTGGGGTGTAGTCTGCAGACAGTCAGAGGCAGTGGTAGAGGGTCAGAGTAGCAGATAGTCTTTGCAGAGGTGATGGAATGTCAAACGTTTCCTTGAGTGTTTCAAGTGAAGACTAACAGCCACAATACAGCGTGACATATCAGTGACAGCATGACCACAGAAGAGTGCAGGCATCATGCAGCTCATCTTTTTTCTCTTCACAGCTGTATGGCCCTCCCACAGGTAAACCAGAGCTCTCAAGTTTCATGAAAAGTTTGGCGTGAGATTACATCTGTTCAGGCCAGAGTGACTAGCAACTACACAGACCCTGATTGGCTGGTAGGTCGCTAACTCGGGGCAGCTATGAACACCTTGCTGTTCATTTCTGTATGTTATAGCCTATATTCATTTATGTGCAGTGGGATCTATCACTTCTCAGTGTGAGAAATGAGCTCTGGGTAAACACAACATATAACTATGTAAGATAGGAGTACATCTGACAGGACACATGTCTGGTCCTGAGTGTGACTGACACTGGAGGTCACTATCATTTCTACTATTTTTTTTTTCCAACTTTCATCTTCTCATCCTCTCATCATATAAGCTTTCATGTGGAACAAACCAATAATGATTTTGAACACCATCAGAAAGGTTGAATTAAATTTCCACAAACTCTTTTTCTAGAATGAGACACCAAACCTGAATTATACAGTTAGGGTGCATAGAAATCCAATAAATGATTTAAAAAAAATCATATTTAGTAAAATTTAATCCTTATTCAATATTTGAGAGACATAATGTTATATAAGTTATGTAAATGTGTACATTGACCAGTCGTTGCTCATTATTATTGTAGCTTATGTTGAATGATTTTCAGTTCCATGACTAGTTATAAAAATGTATATTTTAAAAAATAAGGTATTGAATGCAAATGACTGCCAGATGCCAATGTTAGGCTTACTGACTGGATTTTTAATAGTCTCCCTCTGGCTACACTGAACCAATACAGAGAGACAGAACCTTGACTTTACATTGAAATATTTATATTTTACACAGAAATGCAAAAATCACATATAGAGCTTTCACACAAAACAAGACAAAAGATTTGAACATCTCATAAGCATTTTTTTTAAAAGTGTAAAATAAACATCAGAAATGTTCACTACCCATGGTGAAGATTTCTCCCATTTAAAGCAACAACAAAAAAAGGAAATATAAACTTTCAAAATAAAATTTCTCATCCATTGTAATTGTCATTTTAATTTGCTGTTTTGATGTTAAAAAAACACCAGCACCGGTTCAGTATAAATGCTTCATGCTTCCATTTTACATATATCCAATCAATCACCATCTTATCACAATGCCAGTTTACAGACCTGTCACAGCACCATGGAGAAACATTGTGGAAATGGCTTTTTTACATTTCCACTAAGTTCTATATGAAAATATTTACTCATATTGAACTCTGTAGGTCCTGCCAGCTTCATCATAGTGGTAACATTTCTGTCCAATTAAATATAACCAAAATGATAAAATCCCTGTTTAGGTACTGCTTCTATTTAATAGCTGCTTAAATCTTCCTTTGTAATCTCCATAACAGTCAATAGGTGCTAAATGAATGCACACAACATTATGATCCCTCATGGAGCCTTAAAAGGAGATTTTATGTAGTCTCAAATGTTATTTTGTGTCATCCCATGATGATGTTGTAGTCTGGAGCCTTGGACCAGAACAGGTTTTAATAAAAGATCAATATCAGACCAATGTATCATCCTATAGCAAACTTTAACTACCATATAATGGTAGACATTCTACACAAAGGACCCATTAGTTGTAACTGACCAGAGAGCTTGTTTGTAAAGAGGGGGACAAAACGCTGTATCCCTTTAAGGGACACCAAGTGTGTATCATCACATGCTGCAGATAACAGCTAGCTCATGTAAACGGATGGAAGTGAGTGAAGACACAGACAGCATCTGTCTGGATTATCAGGCTGCTGGAGGTTGCAGATATGCTGATGTGACATATCTGCTGCTCTATCGTGGCCTGTATGTGTGAATGTGGACGAGGAACAGACAAGTTAGACAGGTGTCTGTGAGAGAGACTCACTTCTCAAAAACCTACACCTGTTTTAGTCTGCTTGCTCTAGTGTGTGTGTGTATGTGTGTGTGTGTGTGTGTGTGTGTGTGTGTGTGTGTGTGTGTGTATTTGCCATAACTGCAGGCTCTGATCACAGATAACCTTCTTGGTGTCCGCTCACTGACTCTATCACACATACACACACGTCTAAATGTGTGTGTGTGTGTGTGTGTTTATATATATATATATATATATATATATATATATATACACACGTAGAGAAAAAAATATATGTGTGTGTGTGTATGTGAGTGTCCAGATGTTGAAACCAGATGCTTTCCTTCAGACTGCAGGCGCCTAAGATAGTGACAGGGAGCGGACGCACACAAGGTTATCACGCACACAGTCAACACACACACACACACACACACACACACACACACACACACACACACACACACACACACACACACACAGTACATCAAACCTCAGATAGACATCCAGCTCAGTTTGTGCTGCATGGTATTTATTTCCTTCTAAATAATATAAATCAGGACTAATAGCCAACTTCCTCACTGTAAGGTATTTAAAGCTGAGGTGAAACCAAAGCTGCAGGAATAGATCTGTTCTAAAGTCAGATCAGCAATGAGTCGTGAATGTATTATCACAACATCCTGTTTTCATAATTATCTATGCAGTATGGAGTTACTGCAATGCCCAGGAGCATTTTCTATACTGATGATATGCTGCTGAGCATTACACATATAATACATATTGAAATGTGTATGGAACCTGTGTAACATCTCCACCTCTGCTGAGCCAAAGCCACTAAACCATAACTGCATCCCTGTCATGAGCCAGCATGTGTGATAAAACTGTGTCAAGTGTTCCTCCAGATGAAGGAGTATCCTTTGATTTATTTTACAGTAAATGTCTCTGTGTCAAAATATATATCATTATCAAAGCTAAACTAGCAGCTTGACTGACGGGAATCCCTGCTCGCAAACATTCCAGCACTGATTACTTGTAGCTTTTTATACTTCTCAACATTAATATTCTTGCCCGCAGTAAACAGTCTCAATCAGGCTGAGGCTCTGAAGTGCATAAATTACAAAGATAGAAATCACTTCATGCTCCACCTTCCCCAACACCCCCCCCCACCACCACCTACCTATGTACCTCTCTATGAATCCATCACACAGGAATCTCAGCCTAGTTTCAGCTTTTTAAATGTGTGCAAGTGTTTGGATGCAGGTGCACACAGACGACCCCTCATATTTGCCGCCATGTTGAAAGACAAAAACTCCCTCCACACACACACACACACACACACACACACACACACACACACACACACACACACACACGCTTTGAGGCACACAGTGATTCGGTAAAGTGAAAGGTTCATAAATAAATGATGATTCTCAGTAATGGAACAGTGTGCTGTTGTTGTGGGAACAACGCTGATGCTGCCATGACAACCCTAAGGGTCATGTGAGGTCATCGGCAGCTGTTGTTTTGATGCAATCATAGAGTCACCTCCTTCTCCAAAAGGGTTGAGTGTATATGAGTCTGTGTGTTGATTTGTGAGAATACGGTATGTGTGTAGATCTATGTATGTGCCTGTGTATGTCGAAATGAAGACGGTAACCAAGGTAACAAAATAAAATGAACAGAACAAATTTTTAAAAAGTCAAATCCATTTTCAAATTTTGTACCATTAAATATATTGAATGAGGCAGACACACACATCACAATGTATGTTGATGGTCAGTCAGTACAGTGGTAGTATGTTTACAGTGTGAATAATATGTGCAATTAATTGGTTTTATATTATTCACTTCACTGTGTACAGTATGTGGGGAAAACACAGCAATGCAACATCATGCAAAACAACACAAATGTGTATGCTGCAAAGCTGTTGATGTTGTTGCATTGTCGTAGGAACTAAACATGCTTCCAGTTTTACAGGTGAAACTCAATACGATGTCAAAACACACCTAACTATTCCATCATTTTTATTTCTGGCAAGTTTTAATCTTTTAGTTCTATTTGTACTCTCTGACTGTCTCTCTAATCACATTCATTATTTAAATCTGTTAGAAATTTGCTGAAATTTTAACTCTGCCTGCCTCATTTTCCCACTATGTGTCTTTATCAGTGTGTGTCGAACATGCATGTACACACGAGCACACACCGGCTGTTTTAAATCAAGAAAATTATTATTATTATGCACAGCATATTTTTGTATTATTTTTTTTTAATGGCATGTCTATAATCATAATCATCTTCACACAAGGAGATGCTGCTTTGAACAAGACTGAGAGACGGAGAGAGAGAAAGGACGACTGTCTCTCTTTCTTTCCCTCTCTCTCTCTCTCTCTCTCTCTCTCTCGCTCACACACACACACACACACACACACACATATATTGTAAGGCAAGAGGTTTCATGTGAAATTGTGAGATTACAAGGCTTCAGGAAGACTGTTCTTCATGGCACATTACATGCAGAAGTGGCCCAAATCAGGTTTTTTTATGCCTCCATGTTATGCTGCATTCACTTGGATTCATGCAGACGGCAGACCGCACATCATTTTAGTGGATGAGAGCAAAACTGTAAAGTGAGGTGAGGAGAACAGAGAATACCTGCAGCAGTAACGGCAGATGACATCGCCATCAAAAAATCAAATATTTTTTAACTTTTTGTTAGAATTTACAACCAGATGTTACGTAGTTCTCCCATAAGAGAGGAAAGCAGGGCAATCTTAACTTACTTAATTATATTTAAGCATAAATAATATTTATTTAATTGCTGTTATTAAATCATTAAGTAAATCTTAATTAATTTAGAGAGTAGATTTTATTATGCTTTTTTCATTTTTAAATGACTTAGTTGTATGAAATTATATTACTCATTATAATTATGTACATTTTGTTCATTTTCTATTGATAAATGTTAAATCTTTTTATACACTGCAAATCATGCAACTACAATACAATAAAACTATTTATTTTGTCCACAGTAAACATGAAATAATCACTCATTTAAATGACCTGACACAGTCAACAAACAAGTGCATTTAGTAAAACTCTGTTTGAAATGACCAATGGTGCCCCTGGGGACAGGGATTCTTATTTAAACAACTAACATTTCAGCAGTAATAAATGTAACAATGGCATGACCAATATTATCAACAAAACATGGACACCCCCACTGATATGGTTTTACAATGGAGCTAAGATTACCATAGCATGACTGAATGCTCAAGTGTCACCATTCACTAACTTAAACTTACCAGGAAATATAAAATAAAAATATCACTGATTATAAAAAGTACTGATTTTTTTTTACCCCAGGAGGCGTACAATACAGAGACATATCACACTGCATAATACAATAGCATATCAAGTTTTAACCAGACAGAGTCAGGTAGAACTGTCATAACTACACTTCTTAATAGTATATTTTTTTCAATTAGCAATATAAACAACAAATGACTCTTAACTCCATGGTCAATTCAAATAAACAATCAAACTCCCACTATATGCATTATACTGTAACAATGTTAAAACATGTATTGATTTGTCAGTAAAAATTGCAAACATTTGTTCATGTGAATATTTCCTTGCTCTTAAATTGACTGCAGTGCTTTTCAAATATTCAAGTAAAACTTCACAGCCCTACAAAACATTCAAACATGCACTAAATTAGATATTCCTGCAACATTACTGCCTTTGAGCATTTTAAAGAATGAAACATTTAAGTTTAAGAATACAGAATATTTTTTTAACTATAATCTTCAATGACAGAGAGTAGATGCCTTGCTTGAGACATTTCAGACTTCCCACCACTAGTTAGCCTTGATGGAGTTGAACTCAGAGACAAGGAACAACCAGTGTACAAGCAGGACAACAATAACCCTGCATTACAATTTTGGTCAAGTGTTTTACATTCTATTGGGACCAAGTGTTTACTATGGAAGGGATATTGATAGTAACATGGTCACACAATGCATCATCATTACACTTAGATTGTCTTTGCATTTATGCATTACTTTTGCATTAAATCATCTTTGAACAGAAAATAGTTTTCAAAGTCCTGGTTATATTTGACACATCCAACACAGTTTTTACAGTCAACCCTGAAGAAAGTTGCAGCAATTCTTGTATCTAAGGCCAGCAGAAGGTCCATGTGAAAACAAGCTGCTGTACATTGTCAGTAAGACAGCAACTTCAACTTTAAACCCTGTACTTTTTGAGACAGGTCAATCCCATCCAGTTCAAGGAAAAGTTTCTGAAACACTTCAAATGTGTAGCGCAATGTTGGAGGGTATGCAAGGTTGAGGGCATAAATAAGCCCCATAAGCAGCGTGCAAGCTTTGGCAGTACTGCTGCATCCTACCAACATCTCCTTGCCTTCACGAAGGATGGACACTTCAACAGCAACTTCTCCATCAGTACCATGGATGACCAGGATTTAAATTATATTAGTAGTAATAAAACACTTGAACATTCCCTTTGATTAAATGTCAATTTAAGTAAAATACAATGTTACTGAAAATAAGCAATAAAAAAAACAAAGCATTAAACTGTGAAGGGTTGCCTTCCTAGCATAGCAACAGTACGGCTAACATTAGCACAGTGCTGTTGTAGCTTAAATTAAATATTTGCTGAGCAATATTTAACATATATAAGAACAGCTTCTTCCTTTGTTCAGCTGTCTAGCCAGCATGTTTCAAACTCATTTCAGTACATTCAAATAAATAACTTACTAACATAAAGCAGCTGCACTGTTAGCTTGGAAATTTAAGGCAGTTATAAAAAGAGCGCATATTGCGCCAAGCAAACACAGCTCTCTCTCACACACACAGACCCATATATTATCACAAATGTAGAGAGATGATAACTTACGTTACACAAAGATATTCGACCATGTAGAAGCTCCGAACCCCCCGCAATGAAGCGGCAGAAGCAGCTGCAGTCACCGTCTCTTCTCGCTGCTCTGACACTCTGAAGTCCAACCGTTAAAATCACGCGGGTCTTCTTTGATTCAAATCTGCTGTAGCCTATGTTTAGATTAATTAAAACGTACTTACCGGGTTGAGCATAGCTCAGCGGATAGAGCGCCCGCCCCATGTGTTGAGGCTATAGTCCTCGTTGCAGGTGATCCCGGTTCAAATCCAGAGCCAAGCGGTCTTATCCTGCGTGTCATTCCCCCTCTCTCTGCCTCATGTTTCCTGTCTATCTCCACTGTCCTGTACAATAAAGGCAAAAAAAGCCAGAAAAAATATACTTTAAAAAAAAAAAATATTTACCATTTTTAGGTTTATGTGCAGTGATGATAAAACATGTAAAAAGTATGAGAATTTCTGTAATAAAACGTACTCTTCTCACAGAGTTAATTTATGGTATGATTAAAATATATATAACAGTTTAACTTTAATTCTAGTACTCTGTGAATCTTATTATTACCATGTAGAATATATGTCAGTTCATCTAGTATATTTTACAACACCAAAAAGTTCTTTTTTTAAGAGTAATGTAAGGTTAACTTAATTGATGAATCTGGTGGGAAATTCAAAATTAAAAGAAAAAAATAAATAAATACAATACATACTACATACAATAAGCAATCTCTAAAATAATCTGTAATGATATAGATCTACAATATACATACATTCCTTATAACTATATATAAGTGTGCAATTCTATAGCTACATGAATTACTAGATAATTCATGATCTAATAAAATGAAATAATTGTACTTCATATGTTTTATTCCATGCTTTGTAAACAATACATCACCATAGCAACACATTGTCATACCTGTTTTGTTTTTGCTGTTCTGTTGGACTTGTTGTTTTGTCCACACCGTTCAGCAGGTGTTTCTGTCTACTCTGAGAATCTCTTTATTCATGTCACTGCTGAGCCATTTACATATATGTTCTTACCCCCGTGTGTGTGTGTGTGTGTGTGTGTGTGTGTGTGTGTGTGTGTGTGTGTGTGTGTGTGTGTGTGTGTGTGTGTGTGTGTGTGTGTGTGTACACGCTGGATACACTGTTTTATATCATTAAGCTGTGATTTGACTGCTTTCATGAGATAATTAGTTAAATTGATCTCGGTTTTTCATTTTGCTTCTATCTGCCTTGTTCTCTCCTTACGTTTAGAATTTTGATGTTTCCCTCAGCATCTACAGGCCTCAGAAAAAACAAGTGGAAACATTGTGAAATATGAAATTTTCATGAGGCGGCAGATAGATCTGTAAAAGCACATGTTGTCAGACGATACAAAAGTCCTAGAGATGCCAGCGGTGCAAATTACACGTTAGAAAAACGCCAGTAGAAATGTATGGAAGCACTGTCGGTGTAAATATTTAAACAGTTGCATGAAGGGTAGATACACAGTGTGTGTGTGTGATGACAGCATTGTTGGTTTTTAGATTTTAGGGCAAATGTTTATTTTCCCAGAAACTCAACAAAATGAGCATGTGTTACATTGGACTCATCAAGGCGCTTGTGCAGCTTCTGCTCCAGAGCTTCTCATTCCCAGTCCTCGTTGAATAGCCTGGAACTCTCTATGGCTTTCTGCTTTCTTGATGACTTGATGGCTTTCTTAAATGTACGCCTCATTAAGCATGTTGCTCCCCTAGTTGTCTTTTTTATATTCATCTGGTTCCAATCATGCTCTCCAGAGATGTGCTCTGGTCTGCAGCCTGCGTGTGCTCAGCTGCTGCTAATTGCCCGTCCCAGAATGTTGTCATTCTGCTCCTCTGCTTTTTTGACAGTTTTCAGCTCCAACAATCACCCAACATTACCTCTGTGTTCTAATCATCGTATGGGCATATTTTTTTCAGTTGAAACGCTAGCTTCCAGGGCAGCTGGTGCCCAGACTTGTTGCATTATTTACCATATTTCTTGGAGCTGCTTGAATCTCATGTGCTGTGTGAGTGTGGATGCAGCACGAGCAAGCCAGCTGATATCTGATACATGAGATGGTAGTCATCAAAGGGTTAAATGGCATCATTACAACTTTGCTCTTTGTGTGTTTGTATTTGATTGAGAAGACAATGTGTTTCATCTTACCATCTCATTATGTAGAGTGTGTTTGTGCTCACAGCCATCAGTAGCTCTGATTATGTGTGGGGTGTGTGTGTTCTTGTTTTTTTATTTTTTTGTCTCCTTTGATTGATCATTAACCCTAGAGCCAATCAGGAGAGAAACCCAAACTTTTAATAACCATGTAAATATGAATGTAGAATATCCCAGATCAACAACTATATTCTAAACAATGTGATTTATACAACTTAATGTATTCAACATATTACTTTGGACATGTTGCCAGCACTGCAAATCTAACATGTCATTGTCTTCCAAAGCAACCCAATGTGCAAAATGTGGTTTCTTCATTTTTAATAAGGCAGAAGGGGAAGAGGTAGCTTTAACAATTTATTTTTAAATATATTTATTATTTTCACTTATTTATGAAATGAACAACTTATTCACGTATTCAGTGTATGTTGATTGTTGGGCAATCAAGCAGTCACCGTTCCACAGACTCATACTGAACCTTTCCAATGTTTGCATGACATTAAGAGTCAGTGAAACACTGATGTTCTGTTAAAATCACAGCCTTTGTCAGATGTGTGTGTTGATGAGTGGGGAGGATTTGTTCATTATGATTGATGTATTGCTATTGTTATATGTGCCTTGTAAGGTATCCTTGAGTGCTTTGAAAGGCCCCTTTTAAATAAAATGAATTATAATGATCTGTTATCCTGCTGCTTGTCATGTGTCTATCATGTTGTGTCTAACAGCAACTTGAGAAATAGCAGACAAAGAAGAAGAATGGATTGTCATCAGCATTCACACCAGGGTGTAACTGGTTTCTGCTGAATGACTGAAGCAAAGCAGCTTGTGGGGTTGGCTGGTACTTTGATGGAAGCCTTACTGGAGGAAAACTTAGTTGCTATTGGAAGTGTTGATGGTGGAGCAGTAGGTGGCAGTCTTCCTCTGGTCCTAATAATCCCATTGGCTGGTACAGTGACAGGGACAGTGTGCTGCAGGTGATGCCAGCGTGAAACTGAGGTCCTGACTCACTGCGGTCATTAAGGATCCCATGGTACTTGTCACAGACAGTAGGATGTTCCTATGTGTTCTGGCAACAGTCCCAACCTGGCTCTCCATCTGGCCACCTAATCACACCCCAATGGAATTGTCTCAATGATTCCCTCCTACCCTCGCTCTCTCACCTCAAACTGATGTGTGGTGAGTGCTCTGGTGAAAAATGGCTGCCTTGCATCACCCAAGTGGGTGCTACAGATTGGTGGTGGTTGAGGTGATTTTACCCCCATTCACCTTTAAGTGCTTTGAATATCAAGATAAAGCACAATATATTATTATTATTATTATGAAAATTATTATTAGATAAAGAGCAGAGTGTCAGATTGTGGAAGACTTGGAGAAACTAAGTGGGATTCATAAATCAACTTTGAGCCAAGTGTAAAAGCTCAGTGATCAGCAGGTACTATGGGAGAACAGACAGATGGATACATGGATAGTTGGAAGCTGAAGAGGAAGACGAAAGGTGGGAGGGGGTGTGGAAGCAATTCCTCGCACACCTCTTAGTCATAAATATGGAAAAGGAACAGCGCGGCTCAGCCAGCCCTCCTACGAGCAGAATGTTATCCTGCTTCTTTGGCAGAATGAAAAAGCTTCTAGCTAAGAGAGATACAGAACACAGATAAACAGATGCATGGAACCACTGACAGATAGACAGACAGACAGATATATAGGCAAATAAACATAATTTAGATGGATAAACTGACACTTTTCTTGGTTGCAGAGTCTTTACAGAACTGAATAGAAACACATGATACTTTGTTAAAATCCACAAATCTCATAGCCAGCAAGTAAAATGCTGGCTATGAGATTTGTGGATTTTAACAAAGTATCAAGAGATAACAAATAGCATCAGTATATGAACACCCAAACATGAAGGCTCATAGTTACATAGTTAATTCATGATGTAAAAAATGTGTGCTGGATTAATAGACAGATGGACTTACATTTTGGTTGCAGTGTGGGGGCGAGCTGTAAGGTGATGCAGGTGTCATATGTTAAAGAGGTGGAGAGGTGACAGGGTGATATGTCTCATTATCACTACAGCACTGCCAACCAAATGCTCTTTGGACCTCCTCTCCTCTCTTCCTCTCCTCTCCTCTCCTCTCCTCTCCTCTCCTCTCCTCTCCTCTCCTCTCCTCTCCTCTCCTCTCCTCTCCTCTCCTCTCCTCTCCTCTCCTCTCCTCTCCTCTCCTCTCTCTTCCTCTCCTCTCCTCTCCTCTCCTCTCCTCTCCTCTCCTCTCCTCTCCTCTCCACTCCTCTCTCTTCCTCTCCTCTCCTCTCCTCTCCTCTCCTCTCCTCTCCTCATCTCCTCTCATTTCTCTTCCTCTCCTCTCTTCCTCTCTCATCTCCTCTTTCCATCTCCTCTGACATTTGTGACAGTAATACAGTATTATTAAACTGGTGGCAGTGTTGGTGCTACATGCATACATTTGCATGTCTTCAAGTAACAACATTTTTCATTCAGTTTTGTTATTGTTTATGAAAACTACATCCTTATTATCTTGTCAAATCTAACAGCAATATTATTTCATAGAGGATCTACAAACATGTATACTGAACTAAAGACTGAATTGGATGGTAGTGTAGGTGTGGATTGAAGTGTGTATGTATTTGTCCGTGCGTGCGTGTATGAGAGAATTTGAATTTTGAGCATCAAAACAAAATAGAGCCCCCCCCCCCATCGCAGAACACACACCACACAAAACGGTCTAGATCATCCATCATTCTACAAAAACAGTGATCAATGTGTTAATCTGCTTAACATTTTGATCAGTATAATGACAGCATCATAATCCAAACAGTCATTTATCTTGTTTTCCTTGCTGAAGGAAACAGCTGTTTAAACTTGGCCCAGCAGAAAGTTGAACAACTAACATTTTTCACAAACTCTCTTCGTGAGTACTTGAAGCCCAGGATGACATTTTATTTTGGGGGGAAAAACAACCTTAGAGAGCCTATTAAAGAACATGAAGAGAGAAGTTAACATCACAGACTGTTCCTCTTTAAGGACAGAGAGGACAGAGACTCACTTGGATTTAAAACACAAATAAAAGCATTTACAGGCAGGACATTTTGCAAAACTATCCACTTATAAATGTTCCACTTTTTTTAAATGAACAGTAGTTTATTTTAGATGAATACCTCCAGTTGACAAAAGTCTTTCAGTGCAGTGTTGATTAAAACTAAATGCACTTTTTGTTCAGTTTCAGCCCTTATTTTTAAATTCATCCTGCCACAACTTCCTCAACAACAGTGTTGCTGGGATTAAAATTCTGGGAAAATAAAATTCCAACCACACCTCTCATGCTGTTTTCGTGACTGAGAGAAACCTCACTCGCCCACTCACTCCTCCATCCAGCAGCACTTTCCTCCTGGTCAAAGGTTACATTTCAATGTTTTGTCTCTTACTGTAATAATATATTTAGTTCCATTTTAACTGCTGACATTTAAAGTGTTCAAACTGAGGCAGAATCACCCAAAACAGGAAGAACACAAACATTATTCATTAAGTGTTATTTCTTATCTTATTCTTATTTTCTCACTTTCAAAACTGTTGCTTTTAGTCTGATCTCTCTTGATCAGTGAGGACTGATTCAGGTCATCCAGACTGTCTCTCTCTCTCTCTCTCTCTCTCTCTCTCTCTCTCTCTCTCTCTCTCTCTCTCTCTCTCTCTCGCTCTCTCGCTCTCTCTCTCTCTCTCTCTCTCTCTCTCTCTCTCTCTCTCTCGCTCGCTCGCTCTCTTGCTCTCTCTCTCTCCTTAATATAAACTTTGAGTTCAGAAAAGTCATTGTCCACTTTGAGTTACTCAGTTAATTTTGTTCCTTGTTATAATTACTCAATCTTACAACCAAAAAGCTGGACAGTAGCAGTGTAAAAGGATTGATTACTACATCAGTTTGGTTTGATTTGAGCAGAGTGTGTTAGGGGAGCTGGGCAGAGAGTGGCAGATGGAGCAGGTGGAGCAGAGCAGGTGAAGCTTTCTGGTTTGAGGCAGAGCTGCGAGAGGTGACCAGTCAAAGATCCAAACTTGAGGCAGGTGATGAGGACGAAACTGGATGTGGCAGGTGTGTGTGTGTGTGTGTGTGTGTGTGTGTGTGTGTGTGTGTGTGTGTGTGTGTGTGTGTGTGTGTGTGTGTGTGCAAACTGATAGAAGAACAACAAAGCAGACTGCATCCACTGCATTTAAACACACACAGACACAGAGAGGGCCAAAGTAGGGACAAACCAACACACAATACACCAACACAATAACAGTCCTTCAAAAATATCTTTGTCCTATAGTGAAAGAATATCCACTCTAAGTTGTCTGCCATTTCAGTTTCACACTGAATTCACACAATTAGTTTGCTTTCTGTTTACTTTTCCTGCTGATTTTAAAACATCCTCATCCCTGCTCTCACCCAGCTTTCTTCCCTCCTCTCACAGTCCTCCTGACTTTTTGATTTCCACCAGCTATTTGACATCTGAATCTTTTTCCAGATCAGTTTGTCAATCGAGTGTCTCCGTGTCATTGTGCTCAGTCATGCTTGTGTCATATTGTCAGTCATCGGCCGTTAGATGCAGCACGGACCGGCGATCGCAACAGCCGAACCCCCGGCTGAAAGCGGCGGCCCCGTGCCCAGAGCCTGGGCTGCTGTCCAAAAACAAAACCACAGCATTGTTCACTCGGGAGGCTCCTCCACACTACATCTAACCACCGGAGTCAGCGTAATGGCATGTTGGCATGTTAACGTCTCCAAACCAGAGTGTCCCCCTGCTGTTATGCAGCTGACACCACCAAAACCAACCAAACTACACCCGAACACAGAGAAAGAAACAACACAAGCAATAAAATCAACAGTGACTCAACACATGCAACAAAAACAACATAACGGGTTGGAAAAAGTCACTCACTGCACCACACTCACCACACTCAGAGAGAGAGAGAGAGAGAGAGAGAGAGAGAGAGAGAGAGAGAGCACTTGTAAATGTCCAGGACAGCTACTGGGGCTAGTAGCCCTCCTTCTTTGCTGCAAGGCTAGCATTTATTTTGGGGCAAAAGAAACCCTCCAGACTCTACCTTTTAAATTTAAATGTTATAAATTACGAGAGAGAGAGAGAGAGAGAGAGAGAGAGAGAGAGAGAGAGAGAGAGAGAGAGGAGAGAGAGAGAGAGAGAGAGAGAGAGAGAGAGAGAGAGAGAGAGAGAGAGAGAGAGAGAGAGAGAGAGAGAGAGAGAGAGAGAGAGAGAGAGAGAGAGAGAGAGAGAGAGAGAGAGAAGCTTTGAGACAGTTTCCAAAGCTCTTCTCTGACATGGAGTCTTTATTATTGCTGTATTCATCTATCATATACTGCTCTGAAGAATAATGGCACTGTCCAATCATGATAGTGTTCTCCTCTTCTCTGAGCTTATTGTGGTGAGTAGGCTTCAGTGTCTCAAGGACCTTCAGAGCTACGTATGTGGATGATGGGACTTTGAGCTCCCAGCAGGTTCCAACAACAGGAGGACTGGTCTGAGATAAGAGAATACTGGTCCTCCTGACAGCATGCTGTGAAGCTACTTTCTGTCACAGAAACTACATAAAGTAGTAGTTATGGAGCTCACTGTGGTCTGATGTCTCATGGGGGGGAAGATGTAAGAAATCTTGATAGGTGTGTTCAAGAGAAATGCTGCGTGTGCTCTGTCCTCACTTCAGAAGAAAACACTGCTTAGGTTCATAATAATATGAACTTTCATCATTTATTAAACTAACATGTATAAGAAGTAATCTGTGTTCAAGTGCTGTCTTAACCTTCACATACCGTTCATAGTCTGACTCATAATTAGTCTCTACACCAATTCACACTCAGTACATATACATACATAATACATTCCCCATCAGTCATTAATAAATGGAAAAAACAATATTCCCAATCACAGTTTTATGGTCCAGGAGAACATTCTGTACAATATGATGAATATGACAGCTGTTTACATTTTAATGCTAATTTTTAAATTTGTTTAATAAACAAACATCAAACTTGTACATTTGCACATATAAAAATGTGTATCAGCTGCACAAAAATAAAAAAATAAAAAATGATGCTTTTTATTTCCATTTTGGTATACTGTGGGTCACATTAAGAAAAGTCTGGCTAAAAGAAAAGTTTTCACTGCTGTGGAATGTAAAAACTATAAAATCTATTTCTGTACTAAATATGAAATGTTATTAAATCTGATCATGTGACTGCAATCAGTGTGTTTAGGATCATCATCACTGGTTTATTTTTCACAGGAAAGTGATGAAAACATGTGAAAGCCCATGTCTGAAAGGGAGTGGAGTGGGGGGGGGGCACATTAGCTATTTCTATGTTTCAGTCTCACATCCCTGATGTACACACATTTTTCTCCCTTGGCAGAAACAGAAAACATCAATTTAAATCTTCAAAAGTAAAATATTTGTCATTTTCATGTAAAGAGTCCGATGTTAAACACTAGTCAAGCGTATGTAGTTGCATGCATATTAACAGTAGTCTTTCTTTAACAGTACTTTCTTTTTGGCTGGTTCCCTGCTGCTAATATGTTTTGTGACTTTTGTGAAGGAGTTGGCTTTTCCATGTGAAGAGTGGTTACCGGGTAAATAGTTGTTTATTCATCGTCATGGAGTAGATTTGGTTGTTGACATGAATTAGTGAGTAAATAGGAATCCCTCTCTGCACTCTAAAAGCTCTTCTACTGATTAGTGAGTGACTGGGGGATTGATATAGAAGCGGGGGAGGGGGGGCAGTGGAGAGAGAGAGAGAGAGTGAGAGAGAGAGATTTGTTTATCAAACACTTTCCTTCCTCAAATCTGATTAGCTCAATGTCACATTGAAGAGTTGGACTTCTTCAGTGTGTGTGTGTGTGTGTGTGTGTGTGTGTGTGTGGGTGGGTGTGTGCGCGTGTGTGTGTTTTTTCACTTATAAGCATTTTGCCTTGTGAGTTTGTATTTGATCACTGTAAAAACTGTGATGTTGTCGTGTGTGTGTGTGTGTGTGTGTGTGTGTGTGTGTGTGTGTTGCTCCTGCATGTCCAACCAGTATCACACCAACCGCTGACTCAATATAGCAATATAAAAGTTTAGAGGTGGACACTGTCTCCATCTATGTACTTAACCTTGACATAGACATGTTCT
The DNA here is from genome assembly GCF_027409825.1 of Scomber japonicus. Classification (NCBI taxonomy): domain Eukaryota; kingdom Metazoa; phylum Chordata; class Actinopteri; order Scombriformes; family Scombridae; genus Scomber; species Scomber japonicus. Next base: position 37,925,932 of record NC_070579.1, on the reverse strand, counting down.
CTCTAACTCAAACACCATAGAAATTGATGAAAAAATGAAATATTCATACACATTTATTAGTGACCATACAAGGAGGAAACTGGACACAAACCACTTCTGAATGCACAAATGTTTCATCCTCTTATCAGATTTTGGCTATCCTAATTTTCTTATCCTCAACCTTATTTTCCTGAAATAGTTGTAATCCTATATGATAAAACATATTGTGTTGGATTGACATTGCATTGAGTTAGGAAATAGCTTCACAACTCTACGAGGAATGTCTTCTTTCCTCAAAATATTTCTTTAGATTTTATTTCAGTGTACATCATTTCTACTTTTTTCAAAGCACTCCTTCCTTTTTACATGTATCTGCATATCCACAGGAAAAGAATGTGGAAGCCAAAGCTCAGTCCTCAGAGACCTTACAGTCCTTCTGCTTCTCTTCCAGAGATGTGTATTCAAGAGTTTCTCATGACCCAGTCATGTTTATCTCTTTGGTGAACATGCTCATCTATATTCACCTACATAGCATCAAATACAATCCTGCATGCTTCTACAATAATCTGCTCATCTCTTATTCCAATAAACTCTAACTATATACAACAGAACTGAAGGGAGCTTACATTTCTACATTTTTTCTCAACAATAGAAGGAAAAGAGTTTGAAATGTTATACAAAGTCTGGGGTCATAAATTCAGTTGTAGATATTTCAATAATACAAATTGTTATCATAGTACACAACTGAGCTGCCCACCAAGCACTGCTTTCTATGTGCACTTCATGCTGCTTTTGCCAAAACCATTAAGGCAATCATCTTTTTAACCAGTGAATGTAATGGAATATAGCAAAAACAACACAACTCCCCTAATGATCCTGTTTGAATGACTTCTAAGTTTACTTCCAAGTGTTTGTCTTGAGTATCTACAAAGATCTGTGTGATTAAGGATGTTTTGTTTCCTGTCCTGCTTCACTAAAAGAATCACAGCTATAATTCTGCTATCTTGCGGTTTGTGACAGTGATATGTTGAAAATGAACATAAATAGATGGTCCTCACATTCTGTCTACACCCAGTGATCTCTCCTTAAAATAGTAGTTTTGCCAGGTGTTGTGTTCACAGAGGCTGGCAACGCTGGAGTTACTCAAGAATAAATAGGAGGGAGATCTAGGTGAACGAATCTCAGAAGAATATCGGGGCACAATAACAAGCTGAATATGTTCTTCCTCTGTGTGTCTAAAACGTCTAAAACTGAACTTCATGAAATGTCAGCTTGACTAAGCTACAAACCAACATCGTAGCTTTCTGTACTATTTTAAAAAGAAGGATGATAGTAGCATTACCACCTGTATATGGACACTGGATGAGAGAGGTCATGTATTATATTCAACTTGAAAAGATTTGATTCAATATAAAGGAGAAATTCTCTGATGCCTGGCAAACCATTCTTAAATTAAAATGAACGTTTAGTGTGCAGTACATCAGTATGTTATTATATTTATTTGGACTCATTTGTCTGGCTATTGTGGACAGCTGTTGGGGGGGGGGGGGGGGGGGGGTGGTGGTAAAATGAATATGTATAGGTTCATCTTTCATCTTTTTTTTTCTCAACACATTAATAAAAAGACTTTTTATCCAAAAAAATTGACTTACTTAGTATGATGCTCATATTTTAGTATAGGTTAAAAATAATGAAATAAAATGCATTCACAATCACCATGGCAGGGAAAACAGAACAGATTTGTATAGAGGGTTAGTTATAGTTAAGGGAGAAGCTCTAGTATACACTCCACACTGACTGGACCACATCTGATCTTCACTGTTGACACTATACAGACAGTATACAGTGTGTTTCCTTAAAGGCTGCTCTGTTATCACTCAGATCTTGATAATATAATTTGGTCCACATGCCTGTTGCTGTGTAAATATGTTTGTCATTCAAAGCTACAGAGCACCAGCATGCAGGCAGACGTGCTACCGTTTCTCATACTTCCTTTTCTTTCTCTCCTCAGTGTTGGAAGCATAGAAGATAATGACACAGGTTGGCAGCAGACCAGTGCTATTCTACTGCTAGACCACTCAACAAGTTGGTAGGTAACACTCAAATCCTCTCACTGCCTCCATCTGTGTCTCTTCTATTTCTATCTGTGTGTGTCGGTTCTTTTCTCTGTCACACATTTCACTGTCTATCCAGTTCATTTCTGCTGAAATTGTTCTTTCTTCTTCTCTCTAAATCACCCGTTTAAAGAGTGAGAAGATTAGCACCAATTTGGCCAATTTGCCTTGATTAGGCTATTCTTCTCACAGTTGGAGGGAGAGAAAAAAAGACAGAAAACCTGCTCTGCAATTTGAACACGTGCAGGGAACAAGTGATTGCGATCAATAAAAAAAAAAGAGCAGAAAAAAATGAACAAGTAAGGGAATGAATTGCCAATTTCTGTTCTTTTCAAGTGTTTTTGGGAGGCAGCTCTTGAGGAAAAGCTGTTTCCGCTGAAGGACTCAATGTGTGAGTGTGTGAGTGTGTGTGTGTGTGTGTGTGTGTGTGTTGCTCAGCATTCAGCAGAGACTGATTGGCATGTTTCTTTTACTTCAACACTGCTCAATGTGAGATTACAAACACTAGCTTTTTTTTTTTTTTTTAAATATGACGCATGGTATCATTTGTTTCTGCTAAAACACACTCACATGTCACTGTGCTGCCAGGTGTTACTAACTTACATTTCTATCAGAAATATTTCAAAATGCTGATTGACAAATCCTTCACATGTGTCAGCCTCTTTAGCAGGACTAATAATGCAATATGATTTGTATAAATTAAGATAGATTCACATTCTGGGTTTTTTTTTGTCTTTTTTGGCAACATGACAGTTTCAGTGTTGTGGGACTGAAAGGAAACAAACAGAGTCATTATGAACATAGTATTATAGTGTTCAGGAAGCACTTTATTCCTCTTTACATATCCAGTGACAGGCTGTATCATATATGGATTTCATTTCTATTGGAGCATGTTGAATGCAACTTTCCTACATATGTGTATATATGAACCTTTACATAGTGTTCATATTCTGACTCATGATGAATCTCTACACCAAATCACATTCACAGACATTCACAATCACTATTTTATGGTCCTGGAGAACATTTATCACATTTTTATATATATAAAAATATATATATATTTTTTTTTTTTTTTTTTTTTTGGTGGGGGGTTAAACAAACAACAATTAAAACATTTAAAAACATTCTTTACACCAACAATGTAGTACTTCAGTTTTAAACTACACCCACCCAATATAGAAATACCCATGATCTAGTCTCTTCACTCAAAAAGTACAACACCTCTCTACTATTTTTACTTTCTAAAGCTCTCCAGTTTTGAAAGAGAAGCACCTCTGCTGTCTACTCTGAACTTCCTTTATGGTTATATAAGCATGTAAGCCCTGGTCAGTGACTGATGTGACCTGACAGCTAGGGGATAACCATGTGACGTCTTGGAAAGGCTGCTGACAGGAGGAGATAGACCCACTGGGGCCATCATTGCTGAAGAAGAAGTGCTCTGGAGTCTGGATGAGCTCGGCCAGTTGGATGCTTCCTAAGGGGGGAAAACACAGTGGAAACCTTTAGGTACAATTTATCACCAATCCCCTCTCCTGACTACTGGTGGAGAAATCCGGTGCTTGCACTTGGTTGATTACAATCTCAAGCATATCTAATCATTAAATGTGCTATAAAATTCCATCTGACGTAGGAGCAAATTTGGATACTTGCATCAGTATTGAATGAATAGACAAGATGGATTTGAATGAGGTTGATGTACAAAGGAGAGGAAAGGAGGAGGCAACTGAAAATGATCCTGTAAATAGTTTGTCAGTGTTGTTGGAATTCTAGAGTTCTTTAAATGCTGCAGAAACTGCTTTGGTCCAATGCGAAAGTTCAGAATGGAAGATTCCTTTAACTGCAGGAAGTCAGCAAAACGTATCAAAACATAACCTTGTTAAGCTCCACTGGTCTTCACCTGCCTTGTCCTTGGAGCTAAATGTGTGCATTTCTCAGAAGGTGATAAAACACACAGATAAACAGTGATGAAACAAGACTAGATTAAACAAGCATATGCTGTGAGTCCGTCTCCCCCGTCTCTTCTTACCTTAACCTCAGCTCTCAGCCACTTGTCATGAGTTCAGTTCCCTCCTGTCGACTTTTCAATTAAGTGTGTAAGAAATGGCCCTCTTTGTAAAAGTACCAAAGGCTCAGCAGACACTTAACACTTCTTCAGTTCCTGCTGTTGAAAAAAAAGCCTAAAGGAGAAAACAGGTTGTGGTTAACTCTCAGCAGAATAGAAAGAAGCAGTCAGACAGTGGAGGGAAATCATCTTGTGTTGTAACATTTATTACAAGTCAACAAAATAAAATGCAAGCTTAACTATTGAAGATGAGTAAAGGGCTGGGACGGCTGTGGCTCAGGAAGTAGAGCGGCTGTCCACCAATCTGAAGAACGGCAGGGCTGCTACTGACGAGGGTTGCCACTGATGAGCGAATGTTAGTTTCCTCCTGATGAGCAGGTTAGCACCCTGTGTGGTAGCTCCATAAAAGCTCTATAAGTTCAGTCCATAAACAAATGACGCCAGTAAACAAGCAGCAGTTACTGATGGATCAGACTGTTCTATCACTCATTCATGATTACAGTGGCATTTGTGGAATTTTTATAACTAAGAGAAAGAAAAAAAAAGCTCTCCAATGATCCATGCTGGCAACTGACTGCTTTACCAGCTGCTCTTAAATCAGGGAATTTACACCTCTTAGACCACCACGTCACCTGACTCCACACATTTTACATTTTACTAGGTCATTTGAACCAGTGATGAATGGCTGTGAAGATGTTGACCAGTTGTTGGTTGTGTTGTTTTTTTGTTTTTCCTTTGGTGACATTTTGGTTTAGTGGTAGTGTTGTATGCCAGGGAGAGAGATTACAAACTGATGTGGTTAAAGTTTGTGTGTGTGTGTGTGTGTGTGTGTGTGTGTGTGTGTGTGTGTGTGTGTGTGTGTGTGTGTGTGTGTGTGTGTGTGCGTACATACACATCTGTGTGCACGTCCTGCAACTGCACATGCTCACATCGGTCTCTTAACCTAACAATATAATAATAAAAATACTATTATTATCATTATCATTATTATCAAGTTTTATCTTCTCGTCTGTTTATTTTGTCTTTTAATCTCTTTTTAAACCTAGTTTTAGTCCAGTTTTTGTTGAACTTAATTAATTATTTTACTATTCTTTTGTTTTTTGAATCTATTTTAACCTAGTTTAGTTTTACTCTAGCTTATAATAAACCCCTTATCTTATTTTATTTAATTATCTTATTTATTACTTATTTTATTTAGATTTTTTTAAGTATTTTCTCTTGCGTGCATTAATCTCAATTATTGTCTTTTAATGTGTTCTTTGTTTTTATTCCTTTTCTTCATGCTGTCACTTGTTCTGTCTTATTATTGCCATGTGCATTACTGCTACACTGCTATGACTAAATACTAACACTGATCTAATCTCATATAAATCATATAAAAGTGACAGAAGCTATTCAAAAATAAATAAAATCAAGCTGCATAAACAATGAAAACAGATATAACAACAGTAATACAATAATACCTGCTTTTATTGTGGTCCACATTTAGATAAACAGCTGTTTGTTCTCCTGCCTCTGTGATAAGTGTTCAGTTGAAGCCTGGGTTAAGAGTCACACACAGATGCACACATGTGGGACTTTTAGAAAATAATCACACAAGCATATGTACCTGCATTTCATCCTCTGTGACCCTTTCCACCCCCATGGAGTGTGTGTGCATGTGTGTGTGTGTTTTTAACAAGGTAAGTGGTTTATAAAATAGCTACATTGTTAATTAACTGCGACCACATGAGTTTATAAGTTCTCTCTCTCTGACATACGGTTGTGTTGTGGACACATTTCATTGTGTTGAGAAATGATTGAAACAACTGACATATTCTTAGTAGCTCATGTCTGTGTCTCAGTGTCTCATGTCAAATTCATACAGGTGGGTGTAGCTCAGGGACTGTCCAGGTCCTGCTGAACACTCATGCACTTTATCTTGGTGTGTCTTACAGCACTTGGCAGCTGAGCAAAAGACAATGTCTTTAATGGTTTTTCACAGTGAACAAGGTCTTAATGAAGTGTTACTGATCCAGAGCTGGCCACAAACTGAGTCAGCTGGAAAATGAAGCAGAGTACATGAATTCAGCCCAATGTGATTCTGTTGTTTCCAACTCATTTCCAGCATTGGGATGGATTATGAATGTGGGTAAAGATGAATCAACGTGTAGTGTGACATATGTTCTCATATATTTCCTGCCTAGTTTGTCCTTGATGTTGACCAACAGGATGTCCCAGTGCTTTCTGGTGTGGAGCTGTCCGGCTGAGCTGAGCCGTTTACAGTTTTTATTCATCATCTCCATCTCTCCGTCTGAATGCTGCTCAGCTCGCCTAACAGCCGCTGGATGTCTGTCTGTGTCAGTGTTTACATAGGTGCACCATAGACTACTTCAGTTATAGTGATTGTGAAACCATCTGATATTAAAACATCTTTATTTACCAGAGTAAACAATTCCCCAAAAATCCCAATCATTTGTCCTCCATAGAACCTTCTGTTTACATACCAGCTTTATTGACATGTTAAGACATTTATTATCAGATAATCAGTCCGTACTGTCCTCTTCATGACACCAAAGAAAAAGTCCACAATTGTTTTATTGTCTTTTTGGAGCACATGACCACCAGCGAGTATTTATGACACTGTGATTGCCTAATGTAACATGGTGATCATTGTGAAAGACAAAAAATATTGGGTAGCGTTATCATTGCTTTAGAGGAACTCACCCCAACCCCCACCGCCCCCCTCATTCCATTCCATTGTATTGAATTGAAAGTAACTTACACTAACATTAGGACATACTGTATATGTATATGGTTTAGCTTGGCCCCAGTGTCGTGAATCACGTGTACATGTGCCTCAGTGGCACTTGCCAATTCCAGTTTTACCATCTAAATTAGATTTGAGTTGGCATGGATTGAAATTTCCAGCCTCCAGGTTCCAAATGACTTTGAGTCTCAAGTAGATAAATGGATAAGGGTCACATTCCACACTGGCCCCTGCCTGTTTTAGACAATAATAATGAAAAGTGTCATTCTTTACAGCCTTGGCTCCTTCAGTGTTCTTAAACTCTGCCTCATTTAAAACAAAGCAAAATCAAATGATGACTGAAGTGACTGCTGACACAAACTAGAAACATCTTTACATCTGTTTTTGTGCTGAAAGGTTACCTTACCTATTTTATTAAAACAGCAACAACAACAAAACAAGACTGTATTGCCATTGTGTTGAGTGTGTGGATGCATGTATTTCATGAGGGGGGAAGACTAGAAGTGCAGTCTCTCTGAATAGCAGCGCTTCATCTATCTTACTTTCTTTTCTCTAGTCTGTCGTTTCAGTTTAAGCTGTCACTTGCAGTTGCTGCCTCTCTCCATCTCACTCCCATTACCTCCCATTTCTGTTCCTGGCTATGGCTCCACTGAGGAGCCCAGTGAGTAAACTGTGTTTGCTGTTTTCATGCTCAATACTTGTGCTATGTTTTCACAGCACATATAGAATAATGTGTCATGTTTGTTGTACAAAATCCAGCAAAGTCAATTTGCATTTCTGGAATTCTGCAGTAAGCATACAGTAGTCCATACTGTCTCTGGCTTTCTGCTCTTTGTACATTGTCAATAAATATAAAATGCAGTAGTTTTATTTTGACAGACCGAAAGGTAACTGAGGATATTTATACTTACTTTTTTGTGCTTGTCTGCAGAAATAGTCTCCCTAATGCAACATCTCTGGAAGGAAGTTGATATTTTTGTGTTTATGAGTTAGGAGTGTGAGTGTGCAGTCTCAGCTTTGTCCTTAACATCTAGTTCCAGTGGAAACAGGTGGAAGGACACAGACATTTCTCAGCCAAATGTGATTCAACACTTGCAATGACTGTTTAAAATCGTGGCAGGGTGGAGGTGGTGGGTGACAAGCGTGGATGGTTTTGAAAGCTTCCCTTATGTTTTAGATTTGAGGATCAATTTATCTTGCCTTCCCACAAGCACCCGAATCCACCATCAAGTAAGAATACCTCCCTACTTATTCTGTGTGTGTGTGTGTGTGTGTGTGTGTGTGTCAGATCTGATCCTCCGCTACCTTTTCTCTCTACCCAGACCTTTTGGAACCTTTTATTTACTCAAACCAAATGCTATCAAATGCATTAAAAAACTATTCATTAAAAATATATATTTTGAATTTACGCACAAATTGTTGTTAGCTCGATACATGAGCAACACCCAAGGAAACAGCTCATCCCTGAAAGCCATTGCAGTCATTTGATTGTATTACAGTACAGCTAGAGACAAACTAAATGAGAAAGTAGAAAAATGTGCATTCACTTTGTCAGGATCATAAAATTGCCTGTTTGTTTGACATTTGCAGCCATTTCTTCTGCCATATTCTTTCTTCCCTCCTTGATTAGTTTTGCATAGGCCTGTACATAACCATCATTATGTGGGCAATTTTCATTTGTTGAGTTGTCAGATGGGATGCTATTTTCAGCACTGTGCCACCTGCAACGATGGAGGAGCTGACAATGTTTATTTGCACACAGTAATGTAATCATAATCATAGTAAAAACTGAATCCTGGGAAAAGTTCTTGACTGTGGTGTTAAACAAATAGTTATTCATAAAACTTGAAAGCCTGTAAAATAGCTCAGTCTATACACAACACACCAACATAAACACTTAGAAAGACAATAAGCTTAGCTCATGTTTCTAATACAGAAAAGAGTATAATTGCATCATAAATATGAAAGCATACTGCTCATCAGGGAGCTTTTTTAAAAGTCTGTTTTCAGACATTTCTATGTTCATAAAGAATACCGCTTTATTTTGGCCAAATTGTGGTATTTACTGAAGACTTAATCAGATTTCATGAGGCTCCAGAGTCATGGACAGAGATTGAAAATGTGCCTTTTTTTCTGGGACAAGAGGACAGAACGTCCTATTTCACAATTACTTTCTCCTGAATCCATTAATGGTTTCAATTTTTTAGGCATACAGTCAGAAATGTGAAGAATTTAAATTGAATGAATCAGTTTTGTTCATAAAACGGGTTATCTTACAGCCACCAAAAAAATTCTAACATTTCTAAGGCACATAGTTTACCCTGAACATAGCATGTCTGGCTGACATTGGTGAGACTGGAAATAAAGGACAAATGTGTAAAAAAAAAAAAAAAAAAAAAGCCAGGGTTGAGTCGGTTAACACCTGAAAGGCATTCTCTTTTAACCTTGATATTAAGACCTCATGTGGGGTCTACAGATATTTAAAGGGGGTACTCTCAGAACTGCTCCATGGTGCTAAAAGCTCCAATCATTCTCTACACTTACCTTAATTAGGTTTTTAAAAAAAGAAATAGAAAAAAGGTCAGGTGAATGAAACCCACCATGGAAGCCTCCCACTCTCTTTTGTCAGATGTCAGTGACCTGCTCACAGTGAACTACTTCTGCATTCTGTCATTAAATGTGCTGTATTGTCAACAGATGGCAAGTTTCCATTTGGAATCAAAGTAGGGATCATTATTCCTTTATTTCCTCTCTTAGAAAGAAAGAAGTAGCAATCATTTCTCCTTCTTTTGGGACCGTTGTCATGAAATACTGTAAGTAGAAAATGTCAAGTTTGCCTAACTAATCAAATTTGAATTCCACACTTATTGGCTTGAAAAAGATCTCAGCCCCCCCCCCCGAACCCATTTCAGTTCATGTGTCTCTAAAGGTGTTACGTATCACACATTAGCTAGGTTTTCCACCTAGGTCTGTGGGGATTCTGTCACATATCCAAATAGTCCATTTGAGCCTGGAAGGGATACGCTTTATGGTAATGATAGAATATTCACACATGCAGACACACACACTTGGTTATTTGCATTACAGAAAAGTAATGGGGATAATTTAAGTTTATTTTTGGCCTGACACCCAAGAAAATATAGTACATCCCTGAAGTTTCTTTTTACTGATCTGAAATGAGTTACTCTTTCTTGATGAGGAACAAGCTTCGTTTAATACCGACACTAGCCAGAAGGTGCAAGTGTTCTCATTTTATCAATCAATCAGCTGGTGATTGTATCAAATAACAGGTTTCGTGTCAGACAAACCCAGTATTAGAGTTTAGTTTTCAGGTGTTTGTCTCATGCACATCTTAATGGAACGGTTAGGGTTGGTTCACTCACACTTTATACATGTAACCACCTGAAGCACTTTATGTTTATGCTTCAACTTATTTTTTTACAGTATAGGGATTGTGCGCCAAAACATGCGTGACCTACACTCAACATGCTGCTTTCACTACACAGCCTGGGTAGAGTGTAAGGGTGTGGAGGTCAATGAGGTGGAGCAAGTCCTACTGTAATGTGGGAGGCCAGAGTGTCCTGTCACTGACCTGCAAGCTGTGTTTGCTACTGTTTAAAACCATGACCATGACCTTTTTCCTTAACCCTAACCTTTCAGTTGCTTAACTTTAACTGTACCTTAAGAATAGTCTATACACTACCACCATAATCTTTACTCAACCTCAACCATAGTGTATTGTGTGTTATAGGAACATATTGTACAAATATGTCATTTTAAAGATGCTAGCATTGAATGTTTAAATATGTTGACACCTAAAGTAATCTGACATTTTGTAGAACCACTAGTTGTGTTTTTACATCTTATGTTACAAATGTAGAGAATAGGTGGCGTGAGGATTCACCTGACAGTCACTGGATACAGCTCAGTTGATCTCTTACATTTGATTTCATCTGCTGGTTCGAGTCAATTAACTTAAAGAACCGCAACAGACTTCAGGGCATTGTCAAGGTGTGTAGAAAAATCTCTGGTACTCCACTGACAGACATTTCCCTTTTGCACAAAACTAGGTCCCCGAGGAAAGCAAAATAAATCTTGTCCGACCACAGTCATCCCCTGGCATGGAATTCAAACTGCTCCCATCCGGACGCAGATTTAGTATGCCCAGATGTAGGACAGGCAGATTCAAAAAGTCCTGGGTTCCAGCAGCCATTGGCCTTTTAAATAACGGATGATTCTTAACCTTTTTAAGCCATTTTAAGGTGGATTGCATGCACTGTGGTCACTTTAACTTTTTTTGTTTTTACTATTTATTGTAATTCTCTGTTGTACTTTTGTGGATTGTTTATTTTTGCACCACAAATTGCCCCTCGGGGACAATAAAGATATCTTGAACTTGAACTTTCAGCATGGTTTTAGGGATTAGGGTTTTAGACAGGACAGATACATCTGAAATACAACATTGTTTTAACCCAAAAGAAGGTGTCAAATTTGACATGCATAATGCAAAATATAAACTATTAAAGGAAACAGCAACACTATGCTTTATTCACTGATGCCTTGTGTCTGCATAATGTTTCACACATCAGCAGACCATATGGCTATATGCTAGAAGGCTTTGTTATCCAGTGCTTTATTGTAGTTTTATACTTACAACATGCAGTATAGGGAACACAAAGCTAACAGACACATATTTTCCTCTTGCCCAACTGTGGTGTAAAAGCCTGCTTTCACACTTTGAAGCCAGATCAATGGACCAGCAACTGAGATAGAATCCAAGCAGAAGCCTCAGCATCATCACTTGATCCTCTAGAAAGTGGTATTTGTCATGTTTATACCCCTCGATGGTGTCAAGGTAGAAACTTGCAGCAGGACCAGGACTTTTTAAGCAACAGCAAGAATCACAGCAATGGAAGAAATAAAATAGGACATGTCAAGTCAGCCATGGTTTTGTTTGCCTTTTCCATTTATTTGATCCCACTTTTTTTTACGTCTAACCTGAGAAAGTGACGGATTGTAGCGCTGACTGGTGAGGCCTCAGAGGCAATGATTGTAATTCGATTGCTGCAGCGGACCTTTGTTGCATGCCGTACCCTTTCACCCACCCCTGTTACCTTTCTGTCTGCACTTCCAACTGCTGAATAAAGACAAGGAATGGACAAAAAGAAGGTTCTAAAAAAAGAAAATAGAAAATAAACCACTGGTGACTTTTGGTAGGAGACTACTTACAAACAACAGACTAATAGAAATGGTGTATTGGCACTTGAAGTTATATATATATATATATATAAATATATATATATATATATATATATATATATATATATATATATATGTATATTACTATAGTTCTATAGTAAATACATGATGAGGTGACTGTTCTATCTGCTTGTGCTATGACAGCATTGTGGTTCACTACTTGGGTCGCTGTGGTGATGGGAGTGTGTTGTTAAAGGTAGGATTTTACAACTCTAGAAAGTTACCATAGCGACAAATGTTTTATCTTTCATCGCGATGATCGCAAGATAGAACAATCAAATATCTTACAGTTTAATATAGTTAAGGCAGGTTGCATAATTAAGACCCACTAAAGTCCTGTTTCCATGAAGGAAGTTTTAGGTAATATTCAGGAGGCGGGAATTTAACAGGAACCCTATAACATTACCCCAAAGCTCCTGCAGTGGAAACAGTCCTTAACTCTCTGATGAATATAATGATCTAATTAATATATATTTAAATATATACTAGTAATGACTAATAATTATGATATGGAGTCTTGTTATTAGTTTCAACGGTATACATTTCCTTTTTCTTTTTAGCTGAAGAAGAACACAATGTCTAAAATGACTGGCTAGTATTAGTTCACATTACATATCATTTTATCTGTGAATTCATTTTAATGAGCACTAACTACACCACTGGGTATGACATCTAGATATAGGTAACTGACTCCAGCTCTGCCCTGATGCCTTTGTCTTGCTTCTTTTATGTATTATCTTCTGTAATTTTCAGCCGTTCTGTAATACTGTCATTTTGGCCCATTTAGTTCATTGTGTGTGCTGTACTCCAGTTACTGTGAGTGGGTGATGATGGCGATACTGTGTAGCATCTGTCTCTCTTCCCGTCTGTCTCACTAGTATAATAACACAGTTTACAGGATCCTGTAATCTCCTCCAAATAATCCCATTCATGAATCAGCTGTTTATTCCAATGAAACAGAGATGACTGCAATGTTCATGCTGTGTTTTTGGTTGTATTCTTCTTCTTTTTCCCTTTGCTTGCAGTCTGTTCGTGTTCATTACAGCTGCCCCCCACCCCCAATTCCACCACCATCATATATGCTCATACATAAAAGCTGTGTTAGCAGGATGTTGAGATACACGCATGCCACAAATTCATCTGTTGACACGTGAAGACATCGTAACAGAACACACATGCACAATCAGTCCTTTGTTGTGTGGCCAGTTGAAAGCTGCTACCTGAACTGGACGGAGGAGGGGAGGAGGGGAGGGGTGGGGGTAACAATAGAAAAAGTGAAACTGATGGAGAAATTTGATGAGTATCTAAAGTATTTTGGACATATGACATTAAAAGAGATTTGAACGAGAAAGAGAGAGAAAAATGAGAGTGTAGTGAGAAAGTAAAGTTTGAAAACGGGGGCAGAAAGAGGGCAATGAAGGATCGAGTAGAGGTTGAAACTTGGAATCAATTGAGCCATTGTTAACAAGAGTTGACCTTCCCTCCCTCCCCGCCTACACTAGACCTTCACCCCTCCCTCCATCCCTCCATCTCTCTATCCCTCCCTCCAACTGCTCAGGGTATCTGTTTATGTGTTGGGCACTGTGTCCAGCAGCCACCTCACATTTCAGCTCACTAAACAGATGCTTGTGGGAAGTTCAGCCCTGAGGCAGAGCTGACTTCACTTTTTACAAGCTTTCAAGAACAAACTGACACAGTAGAACCACAACTGTCTGTTTTTTGTTTTTGTTTTTTTAATAAACCCACTATTTGTAGAAAAAGCTGTGTCTCTACTCACATGACCAATATGAAATATGGAGATTGTCTTTGTTTGGTTTGAAGACTCATTTTTATCTCCAAAATGCTGATGATAGATTGCTGGTTTTACAATAGCATCTGTTCAATAAAGATGCTTCCTTTATATCCCTAATATATATACAGAAAGAATACTGTATCTCATGTAGAGTCTGACCCATGCCCCCAAAAAAAGTGTTAGTGAGTAAAAAAATTCTGATCCTATATATACAGAATATATACATACAATTCACATTTTATTGCAATGTGGTTATCAAACACATGTGACAAAGATGATGTCTTACATGTATTGTATAAAATGAAACAAGTGCACTGAAACTTTGCGAATGTAATAATAAAAAAATGTGATAAAAACAACAACAAACATAAACATATGTACATACATATTTAATTATACATGAAAAGTTGCCTCTATATCTTATATAAATATACTAGTGCATATCAGACAACATATATGCTGCTACCAGTATATTGGTCGTGCCCTATTTAACTGTCAATTTGTTATATCACAGATTATTATATTATATAATGTCATAGAGATACATATCAAATTGTGTCATTTCAACTTGATATTTGAATGGGTCTGGCAGAGCTGTCAGCATTGTTATATTTAGTTAGCAATTCATTTAGTGTATTATTTCTTCTTATATTGTTGTATTTAATGTAATGTGTTCACACAAAGACTGACCGTTTCTTTTAGAGTTTTGAATTGATCTTAAATCCATCTCCAGGTACAGTGGTGATACAGAAAGTTTGAAATGTGAACTCTTGAAACCTTCAGATAAGTCAGAAGTGAGCGGGGCACACTGGCCAACAGCAATCAATATATTAGAAACCCTGTGACGTGTCCATCTGTGTGGGACTGTCCTTGAACTGGACACTGAAAGTCTAACCTCTTCCAGGGGTGTTGCTTCTGGCTAGCTCTGATCTACCCACCCTCCCTCCCACCCCCCCACTCATTCATACATACATGGATCACAACCCAAAAAACACCCTCCTCCTCTTACACTGACCTTTTTTTAAACAAATCTCTTTCACTTTATATCACTCATTTCCTCCCCTCCTCTTTATTTAACTACTTTCTGGTCATCACTCGTTCCTCTCTTTTTTCATGTATTCACTTCAAATCTCTGCGAGTGTATTTCTCTCTCACGGAGAATGCCATCCCTATAACTGCCTTTCTTTTTCCTCATCCCTCGTTCTTTTTTAATCTGAGAGGGAAGGATTAGGTGGGAGAGAGAGGGGAAAGGTAGGAGATGGAGAGAGATTATCCGAGCAGATTTGCACTTGTGAACTCATTGAGACTCAGGTCAGATAACGCGGGGACAGGAAGAGAGAAGGTAAATGAAAAGAGAGAGAGGAGGAGAGGGAGTTACATGAGCAGGAAGGAATGATAGAAGGACAAAAAGAGGGTGAGAGAGGTAAAAAATTAGGCTAAAATGGAGAGGGATAGGGCTTTATGGATGAGGGAAATAAATGATAAAGAAAAAGGAATGGGTGGATTATTACAGATGAGCCTTGTAAGTTTGATTTGATTATTCTGCCGATATGAGAACAGCTGGGACAGATGGACAGAAAATCTGAGGTAGGCTACGGACTGAAAGCTAATACTGCATACTAGTTATTTCCTTCCAATAACCCATATATCCACAGGGCTATTTTTATGTGTCAGTAATAAATACTTGCCTCCGATGTTCACAGAGCAGGCATCGTATCTTGTGTTGTCCTGTTTACCTCACTGCACTGATAAATGTGCTGAAGCTGCTGTGTGTTAGGGTAGCCCAGTGTCTGTGCTCTGCTCATGTCATGTGATGTGATGTGAAAGACGTCTCTGACTGTCGAGCTGCAACCTTTTTTTTTATATCTAATGGAAGAAGATCTGTGACAAGAAGAGAAAAAGAGAAGAAAGGAATAACTTGATTCATCTGTATAGATCCAAGCTCTCCAACTTGAGCCTATGAGCAAGTTTTTGAAAACTTTAAACCACAGGGGACAGACAAGGGCTCTTTGTGCGTACAGTTTGAACACGCGTCGCTTTAATGATTGGAGATGTGTTGGTTCACACACACTTCAGTAAGAGCAGCTCTTCATCTCAACAGCTCACTGTGTGTTTCTTCTTTGACCATTTCATCTGTGCAGTGTTTAAAACTGATCTGCTGTCAGAAAGTCTGATGTACTGAAATCTGGACGTAGCAGGGAGAGATTTGTCTGTTCACCAGCACACACACACACACACACACACACACACACACACACACACACACACACACACACACACGTTTAACAGATCCATTTAGGTGTGCCATGGACTGTTTGAGGCAGGAAAAAGAGTTTTGTCACTTCACAGCATTTTCCAGATTCCTGAATATTCACATGACAAACTGTTAGATACTTACAATTGTTAGATACCTACCCAAGGGATGACAATCTCACCTCTTCTCTTTTGGTAGATTGGACAGCATCAGCTGTTTCATAGGAGACTCATAAATTATTTGACCACACAATCTGACATTTAGAGCTGTAGCTATCCACAGCTTTGAATATTATCTATTTTTTTATGTATATATATATATATATATATATATATATATATATATATATATATGTATAAGAGAGAGAGAGAGAGCTATGTTAAAAAAACACCAGAAAAAAACAGCTTCTATTGCGTGATTTTTTAGCGTGACTTCCTTTACACTTGAACAATAGCAGGAACATGGCTTTCTTATATTCTTATATGTATAATTTTATTTATTTATTTATTTTTTAATCTAGTTTAAAAGTAATGTGAGAATACAGTACATACTATACATTCACTTCTATATTGATTCATTGATTCTACAGTTACATTGACACAACCCACATCCACAGTTGTTGAGGTTAGAATGCAGAATGAGAGGAACCAAAAAAACAGTTGGAGTGTGTGTGTGTGTGTGTGTGTGTGTGTGTGTGTGTGTGTGTGTGTGTGTGTGTGGTGTGCATTGTATAAAATAAATCAGTAGTTGGACATGTGTTATCAGTTTGTGTTGACTCTACAGATAAATGTCAAAGGGCACACACCTTTTGTTTTTGTATATCTGAGCACTGCAGGCTCTTAAACTGAACTGAACTAAACAGCACATTGACATTCTTTGAGGATGAATTGTATTATATGAATAAATCCTGACCTGACTCTATGTTATGTACAATGTTTGCAAACCATAGAAAAGTAAAAAAAGTGTATAGTAATGTTTCTCTTTAAGCATACTCTACATTTACAGTTACCCTTAAAAACCTAATGCAGCCAGTGTTTGTGACTGGAGCTGGAAGGAAGAGACAGGGTCAAGTATTTTTCTCTTTAACAAACATGTTCATGGCAATAAGTCTCAAAACTGAAAGGATGAGAATTGTCTCCCACAGTAGTGAGTATAGGTTAGACACACTCACAATGCTTTTGAAAGTGAATTTGTGGACAATAAATCTTACCTTGAGATATGTCTTGTATTGAGGAGTTCTCTCAGCCAAAGGTTCGACTGAAAACTGTAAAGTATTAACCAACTCTGAAGCCTTTTATTGAAAGGTGAAGCTCAAACATATTGAATATAAGATTACATCCTTGGCAGCTTCTGCTACTGGCTAACTTCACTGAATATTAATGTGAACATGTGAAGATCATTTAGTTAAACAATGTTCTTCATACATCATACATTACACTGAAACTGTCAATCTGAAACTGTCCATTATAACCATAGTCACTGCATGCACACTAAAAATAAATGGCCTGCTGTGCGTGTGTGTGTGTGTGTGTGTGTGTGTGTGTGTGTGTGTGTGTGTGTGTGTGTGTGTGTGTGTGTGTGTGTGTGTGTGCAGATGGTCCCAACAAGCAGTAGGGGACATGCATTGCCCAAAGGCCTTTGAGATGGATGGTGTGTGTGGGTGTGTGTGGGTGTGAGAGAGAGATGTGTGTGTGTGTTTGTGCATGTGTGCACACGCAAGACTTGTGTATGTAGCCTCCAGCTCCTTTGAGGGTGACCTCAATGAGACAGCTTTACTTCTAAGTGACACACACACCCTTGAGGCTGTTGCCACTTTAAAGTAACAGGATCATTGTGACAAACCTACCAGCATTGAAACGATTAGCAGTCATCTGGTGATAACATTGTGGGTGATCAACATGAATGTGGATATTAGTGCACCGGCAACAAACGTGCTAAACCCGCGGGGGTCAGTTCCTGGAACAAGTGCAGGAGTATCTGAAACATTCTAAATTAGGTAAATATGCCTAAATGTATTCATAACTTGGGGACATAATCGGACCCTTTCAACTTCACCAGCTTTCAATAGTTTTTCACAGTTTCATTTATCTCCCACATCAAAGGTATTTCATCTCTAGTCAGCTCTGCTGTTATCACACAGAATAACTAAGGACAGTTTTCAGGATTTCTGCATTCACACCTACAAAATAAGGCAATGAAAACGGTGAAAGACACACTGCTGATAAGTTCATTTTCTTTTTGATGCTCTGAATACCACAAACAATCATTTTTTTTCTTTCATTTGTTTGGGTTTGCAGCAAATATTTCATCTGTAAATGTCTTTTAAAAAACATTACAAAAGTATGCACATTTTTAATTCATTTTAGTCAGGTGAGATTTTGTGGGCCATATTTCCTTTGGAATTTTATACTTTGAAGTAATGAAGAAGTAGCAAACCGGATTTGTGGTCATGTCTGACAAGTTAGAGCTAACCTATAGGCCAGGGCTATTCAATTAAAATACACTGAGGTCCAATCAGTGTAAATGTCCTCAAGTGAAGGTCCAGAACATCATAATGTCTGAGTTGTTTTTCATTGTAGTTCCATCAGCATCTGTGTCTAGTGGCTAGATTGTGTCACATAAATACAATAGAATTCATTTATTAGTATTTATACTCAAGTCTCTCCACATGTCCTAATGCACTAGCCCTGAAACTACTAGTGTTGTTACAGGGTGAGTGTATTCTATGGATCTATCATGTGACCATAGACACATAGTAAGGCCATTGTCCATAGGAATGTACTTACACTGTATTTATCTTACTTATATTTATTTACAACACATAAATAAAATGTGGCCTCATATATGAATAAATGGACCAATCAGTCTATATCTAAAATGTCTTATTTTAACCAGTCTTCTTCCTTCTTGAATAGTGTTTTTCTTTCAACAGCACTAACATCACATCCTGCTTCCTCACCTCTGTCTCCTTTCTCCTGATTCCTTCACTCACTCTGGAAACATAAACAGCTCTTTAACAAAAACAAAGAAAAAATAGCATTTGTGTTTAGCACTACCACATTCCTGCTAGTATAGCATGATGACACTTTTTCATCAGTTTTCAGTTGTCCGGTGAGGCAAATTCATTTCTCTTCTACCCCACGATAAATCCACTTGTCCAGCCCTGATGACAGCTTAAATGAACTCCTTAATATTCAGTATTCAATAGAAAACCCCTGTCTCTAAATGGACATTATTCTCTTTGTCTGCCACATGCAGATGATGGGCCCTGAGTCTTCAACAAATAGAAAGTGTGAATTATTCACTGCCAGCCAATCTCTGGATGATGTTTTTGGCTGTTTAACTCCTTATAATACAATACAATCAGTGCTCTGTGTAGTCCTAACAGACTTTTGGTTATATCAGTCAATATAAATGATTTGAACATTGATGAAAAACAAATAATATAAGTTATAAGCCTCCGGTTAGAGCTGATGCAGTTTTTACATTCATCACATTCTCAGCTTAATTGTATTCAGTTGAATTATTTCTACTTTTTACCTCTTTGTTCCATATACATGTGGGTTTCTACCTGTACACACACAATGAAATGAAGGCATGGCACTGAGAGTTTACATAGAGTAGTGTTACTATCAATCATATGTATGTACTCTACAGCAGTCTTTACAGAGTTAATAACTCAGTAAGGTTTGTAAGATCTTTTTATGTGTGTGTGTGTGTGTGTGTGTGTGTGTGTGTGTGTGTCAGGTTTAATACTATTTAATTTCACATACATAAGTCTAACTTGACCTTCAATATTGTCTACAGACTGTCTCCACTCCTCCTTCAATGTGTTATTTTATACATTTGTGGCTACATCATTTTTCTTTAAAATTGGAATTACTACTGTTGACCTTGAGCTTTTGCTTATACTCTCTGAATAAAGGAAGGAATTTAGTAGTAGCTTTTCATATGATAGAAATGGATTGATAAACATGAATATACACACATAAAGGCATCCTCACTGTCATATTATCTCATATGTCTTGTATCACTCTTACTTGTATCATACTGAAAATCGAAAATCAAAAAATAAATAAATAAAAAATCAAAGTAAAAAAACATAGGAAGTCTTGTGTCTTTGAAATAATAATGCAGGAGCATGTGAGAGTGCTTCATGGTTTTGAGGCTAATGGAATATTACCTGGAAAAAAAAAGCAAATCAAAAATGATGACTAAATAATCAAAAGCCACCAGGTTTTCAGCTGACAGCAGTTAAAGGTTAATTGATATACTTGAATAAAGAAGAATCCCGAACTGGGTCTTTAATCCCTATTAGCTTTTCTTCATTGTTCATTGAAGCACAGTGTTTTTAATTAACAATTTAATTATTGATGAAGCACCTGATCAGGCACTGTTAATTCACTTATTAACACAAAAAAACAACAGCAAACTGATCATTGCTTGAACTCATCTGTCTTTCCTCTCCTCCTCTGCTCTATCTACCCTTTCTCTCCTTTCTTTTATCAACCAGACACTTTGTGTCAGATTATTGTTTCTTTGTTTTTAATTAAAAGAGAAGATGTGTTTGTCTGGCTGGCAGTAGACTGGTTCATAACATATTGTTGATTCCATCTATTGAAATAGAAAATAATTCCACAATGCTCCTCTGTCTGTGGTTCACTCTTTCTCTGTGTGTTTACTTTCTTTGTACTATATGTCCTCTACAGCCTCCTTCACTTTCTATCCTCTGCATGCTCTTTTTTATCACTTTCTCTTCTTTCCATGTTTGTATTTATATCTCTCCTGTTGTTTCTCTTAATTGTTCCTCTTCTCTCAGCATCTCACACTTTATTTTGTACAATGCTTATCTCTATAGAAAATGGGATACTTTCAAGTATCAGAGAACATTGTGTGGTTTGCTCCATTTGATGTAAGCTCACATGTTTGTTGTAGTAGTTGGTGGTGTTGTGTGGCAGCAGCAGCTTCAGAGTTTAGGAGGAGAGGTGTGTTCAACCAAACCATGCAAAAAATGAAGAGATAATTTATCACACAGGACTGCTAGCAGCTGTGTCAGGCTAAATGCTCAGGTCAGATCCCCGCAACATGCCACAGTGTCAACATGCTTATGTGTGGCAGGTAATGTTCACCATGTTTGGAATGACAGTTTTTCAGGAATATTTACATAAACCAAAACATCTGATAAACAGACAATAGTCAGGGGATCAGCAGACTTATTATAATTAACCCTAAGGTATGCACGCATGTGTGTACCAAAATATCATAATAATTCATCAAATAGTTAATGAGGCATGTCATTAAAAGAAAGTCAACTTTCAACTTGATGAATGTCTGAGCAGCTAATAAAGGTTGGTCTGTCTGTCTGTAGACAGACAGACCAACATTAGCATCATTAGCAACATTAGAGCCAGGCTGCACTTTCTTTTCAGAAATATCATGTTTTTTACACTACAATTACATAAATACTTATATTTTGAGTAAAGTAAAGAAGACAAGGGGGAAATAATTAAAGGGCAATTACTTCAGTTATCTGGAAAACCTTTTCCCACCATTAAGATGATGCAAAGTTGAGTTAGCTGTTGTACTTGTAATATCAAAAAAACGCATACACAGCTAGAAATAATAAAAACTGAAGGCATCAATGTGGGAAACGGAGGTTAACTAGCCCTGCCTCAAAGGGGAAGTCACCTTACATTACTGAAAAAGAAATAATTGCCATTTGTCCCCTAATGTCACAGCAGTAGGCATGACCTGCAGTGTTCAGACACTACCTCCCAGCTGACATCCCATCAGCACACAACATCACTAACACAATGTGGTCTCCAGCCAGAAGGAGGAGAATGACGAGTGAAGAGGCGTGGTTGTGGGCCTGGTAGAGCTGGACACAGCTGTTGTGTCCAGGCTGTGACAAAAAGCTGGAGTTATTTAGCTCCGATTGCGTTGCCCACCGATTAGAACGACCAAGAACCTATCTAGAACAACAGCTTCTCTCTCAATGTTGAGGAGCTACTCCATTGGAGTGCTCCACAACGGCCTCCTCAACACAGAGGAGTTGATTGAATAATTCATAGCGCTTCTCCGATTCATTTTATAGTGGCTGCCTCACCTGTTGTGAAGGACCTGTTGTGAGGATATCAGGAAGTTCTTATACACCTGTTTCACTTTCTGGCTGTGTTCAAATTCACATCTTACAGCCAGATGTTGAGCTATTGCTTTTCCCCATGATATCCTGACTGACTTAATAAAACGTAGAATTAATATCAATGTGAAAATAATGTAAAATCATGGATCTGTCAGCCAGTGACACCTTCTAAACCTCAATAGTATCCAATAAATGTAAGTGAAATGAATGTATTCTTCCATGTATTGTATGTCCATTCCTTACAGAATCCAGCGATCCACTGAAGAGAATAGAAGACTTTGCCGTTAAAGGCATCTGTCTGTCTGTGACTTTCCAATGTCCAGTCGTCATTCACGATGTCTGAAAAGAGACAGGAAACGGAGTGAGATGAGATATGAATAAAATATAGAGGGAGATAGAGCAGATCAGAGGCGGAAAAAAAGAGGGAGGGATGTCACTGAGCGTATAATGTGCGTATTCTCAGGAGCCCTTGAAGTGGAGCAGTTAGGGGAATATAAAAATGAATAGAGGAGTGATTAACGGAGGCAGTGGCAGCATCTGACTGTACTGTGATACACTGCTATTTAAAACACGCCGACCGCTTTGTGTACACAGAGCTGATGGACAAACATACACACACTGAAACACACTTATTAAAGAACTAACACTTAAGTATACATAAATATTTGTCCTTGAGCAGTTTAACGTATGTTGATCTTTCTGATTTATATATATGACCTGTGGCATTGATACAAACACACTTGACACAGTTTCTAAAGCCTGGAATCAATCTCTAGGTTGAAGCTTCCACTGAATTGTGCTACACATCCAGAGCAGCTGCTGTGATGTGAACAAAACAAACTAAAAAATAATAATGTGTGCTTTGTTGGTTTGCACATATGATAAAAGCAGAACTGCATCCATAGGCTTTTCATACCTGCTTTGTTTAGATTGATTGAATCACATTTCGATTACCTCCTTGGATTGGTTTGTTTGGGTAGGTATGAACATATGAATCTCACTCGGGTGCAGATAAAAACAACAGACCAAAGAGTTTATTGAAGAGGTAATCTTGGTCTGGTATGAATGAGATCTGACCCAGCCTCAGGAAGCACTGTGCAGTTCCTGTATCTAGCTGCACTGTGCTGTCATGCTCCTTTCTCCTCTTCAGTTGAGTTTCTGTGGTCAAGACATTTTATTTCTGATGGAAACTGTGCTCAAAGACCATTTTACCATGTATACCTTCATACTCCTCCGTGCTTGGTTCATACATTACTTTTTTACTTTTTTCACCTTTGCTTTCTTTTACAACGGAGAGAAGGAAAATCAAGTCCTTTGTGTCATAGTCTGTTTCTGAAAAAGAAAAAACTTTACTTTCTCTCCCTGCTAACACCACAAGATTTCTGACCAGTGAACTGAAGGGCAGCTCTCACATGACTTTTGTTGATATGTGTTGGTTAGCTTGAAGCGTGCTGTGTGAAACCAAACTGAACCAAAGGGAAAATGCAACTCTCCCACTGATTCAGACCAAAGCATATGAATACTAGGTGCGAAAACACCCTTATACGAGCTCTTATACAGTAGGCTCTGTTCCTTTGAATCCTTCACCCGCCCCCCACCCCAACCCCACCCCTCCCCACCAACAGGCCCTTGCTCACCACTTGGCGCACCATGATTATCCAGCATCCAGCCCAGTGCAGATCAGCAGTTATTATCTGAATATGGTGTATCTCATTAGCACTTGGCAGAATAGTGGCTCCATGGTGAGCATGTCTTTCCACTTTGCATGTTCTTGTCATGTTTGCATCATTCCTCCTGGTGCTCTGGTTTCCTCCTGTGGTCCAGAAGCTCTCTCAACTCCCACGGATGTTACCATAGTCACATTACTCTGAATATAAATAAGCAGGTACGGCGAATAAATGAATATGGTCATATGTGTAGCACATGCTTCATAAGTGGTGATATTTTATGGTTGAAAACTAGGTGAGACATATGAACATAATATAATGAACACATAAAACCTCCACACAAGTATCAAAATAATGATATAAACAATGATACAATGCAACCAAGCAGGGTACAGTATACTCTGCATATTGATGTACTATATTCTATAGTTTATAAGCACAAATAAGATGCAGAGAAGTCAAACTGTTGAGCTGTTATCCTCATCTTCAGCTTCCTCTGTCCACTTTGTCTTGCGTTGTCATCCAGGGTGGTAGCAGGTTGTCACTAACATTTACAATAGATAATATATTTACTATATATAGCTACTCTATAAGATATTAATTCCACTTCTGAATCCATAATCATGGTGACATTACTCTGTTTGTAGAAGTATTAATTTAGTATTGAAGTAGTAGGCTATTTAACCATTTAGGTAGATATATCAGTCATTTAAATTGGCATCTGAACTATGATATAATGCAATATAAATATTAACTGAGAAACTACTTCTCCCTTGTATTATTCAAGTAAAGTAATGTATTCTAAATACTTTTGGGTTACTTTTAGCTTGCTTCAAAATTGTCTAGTTGAACGTGTTTATCTGGAACACTGATTTTTGTTAACACTTGCATTAGAGAACGATCTTGTTCATGTCTTCAGAGAAAACGTTATGTAAAAACACAAATGTGGTACATTTTGTCCTGCAACTGATACTATTTAAAGAAAAATGGCATCCAAGAGTCAACATTCTTCAATGTATTTTACCTTTATTAATTTCCACAGCTCAGAAATTAGGGAAATTAAAATTATTTTTTTATTCATAAATATTGATGAATTAAGAAAAAATTGGGCTCCCGTAGAAATGTCACGCCCTCTAGATTAGAAAGTAGTGCAGTTGGCTAAATCTGTCACAATAGCACAGTTCAACCACTAGATGGAGACAAAGACTGTGTGTTCGCATTGAGTACGACGAGGCAGGCTATCTGCAATTCATCCCCCATGCCATGTTTAATGGAAACCCAAAATGATCCAGAGACATTGGAGTAGCTGCTACTAGGAATATTATGTGACCAGACACAACTTTTAACCATAAAAATAGCGGAGGTATGACATAATTTGCAGTTGTACATTTACAATGGGAAGTTTGTTTGGATTCTTTTTTGACGGTTTATTCCGCGAGTTAATTGCCCTGAGACGTGCTTAATTTATGGGGGGCACTGTTGCCCCCGCCGGCGTGGGCTCTCGGGCTCAAGAGGTTAATAGTTGCCGGGTTAATTTCTCCGTTGTTTTGTCAGTCCCCACTCCCCACCCAGTGGTTATAGCTTACATCACCCGACCGGCTAGCTAATGCTAATTAGCCAACTTAACCCAAGATGCTTCTTCAAATTAGACGTGGTGTTTCTTGAAGCTGAAAGCAGCTTCTTGATGGTAAGCAAAGCTTGCACTGCACTTTGATGTTGCGACATTCTTTACCAGGTGTGTAGGTAAAATGTTCTCTGTATTTCCAAAAAGGCAATAACCAATATCATTATTGCAGATTTCTTTCAAATATAGTGATATGATTGTGATGCTGTATGGCCCATCCGCTAGCATCCAATGAAGAATAGAGATTTGCAGTAAACTGAATGGAGAGCCATCCCACTGGTTCTGAAGGAGGGACTACACAGACTGTTACTTCCTCCTTCACTTCCCGGTGTGGTAGGATGGACTATAACACTGATACTAATTTATTAACAATCGGATCCATTGACTTGACTGACTAAAACGATTTTGTTTTTGTTTTTTTGTTTTTTTGTTTGGGGGCGGGCGGTTGTTGTTCACACTTTACTATTTTAGTTTATTTATTTATTTATTTTGGTGGACTGTGTATTGTATGAATGTTTCATTTCAAGCTCATTCTGTATGTACTCCTCATTGCTGTTATTCAAACTCTGCCGCTGTGACACTCTTCTGTATTTGTATTGTTGGTCAGTGTGAGTATTAAAGAGTAACCAGGCTCACATATGATTAGAAAAGATGACATTCACTCTGATCTGTACAAGATTTAGGTAATAATAATACAATAGAATAGAACACACACAGCAAAGTGCATCACAACACAACTACACAAACATATATACACACATACACACAAACACACACACACACACACTGGCAGGTCCAGAAGGTAGGGGATTTAAGGCTCAGTGTCTCAGATTAAGTTGACGTCTTATAAAGCTGTCTGGCCACTACTGGCTGTCTTTGCCCCCCACCCCACACACACACACACACACACACCCACACACCCCATCTCCCTCTCTCAGCCTTTGCTCAACCTCTCTTTAACCGACTCTCTCCTCACTCACTCTGGCCTGTTTTTTTTTTTTTTTCATTTTTTCATTTTTTTTTACATTCATTATTCAGTTAAATATGATCTATGGTGTGATCACAACAACAGAAGTCTAGCCGTAACTTTATTTCAACCTCACTATATTTTCTGTTTATCTCCAAGGCCAACGCTGATATTTTTGTATTCAAGCTGCAAACAGGTGATACAGTATACTGTCCTTCATAGCAAGGCTCACACTAATCTCTGGCTGTAACTCCCCACCGACAGCAGCTGGCGACTTTATGTGTATTCAGAGAGGTACACACGAGTCAAAGAAGTGCTGACAGGCTGTGGATCCGACCCATCAGCTTTACCAGGATCAATTCTACCTTACCTACTGATAACTCTGCATAAAGAGCAGCATAAAAAGCAGCCGGCCTGTCAACTGTTCCATCCTCATACTGCTCCCGAGCAATTATGTGTGAAGGCTAATAAGCAGTAATATAGAGCTCATTTATACATTCCTCTGGTCAAGCTAATTTTCATGTATTTCTGTACTGGGGCAAGTAATGTATTTTTTCCACAAAGAACAAATGAACATGATCCCCAACTGACTGCTTATGTTTTGAACAGGTACTAAATTAGTAGTAGTACTAGTAGTATTAGTTGTACACTTAACTAGTTGGCCATCACAAGCTCCCAGATTCCATGGTTACTTGAAATTATTTAACACAATTCTTAACCCAAATATATTCAATTGGCATCTTCAAAAAACAGAGAAGAGCAGCTAATCTTCCTTCACTTTTAAGATGTTACCACTGACTTTGAGTTTCAGTTTTATTTATTTGCACATTTTAAAAACAAACAAGCAACCAGGACAAAATAAATGTGCAGGGAGAGGGCAAAAAAACCTATTAGGCATATTGATTACTT
The DNA here is from genome assembly GCF_027409825.1 of Scomber japonicus. Taxonomy (NCBI): domain Eukaryota; kingdom Metazoa; phylum Chordata; class Actinopteri; order Scombriformes; family Scombridae; genus Scomber; species Scomber japonicus. The sequence goes on along the minus strand of NC_070579.1, from coordinate 37,898,411 downwards.
CTACCTAAATCATATCAGGGGCGCAAACTTATAACCTGCAATTCAATCAAAATATTCATATATAATATATGATTCGTGGAAAGTCCAATGTGTAGGCCTGTCATGATATATTGTCTCAGAAATAATCACGATAAATAATATTATTGTCATTTGAAGATCATTTTATACCACTGATATAATGATAATATAATAGCATAATGATGCTACCTGATAGTCAAACCTCTCATTCCTCTCCTTCTGCATTATCCTTTAATATATACTTTAATCGTTTCAATCATTAACAGCAATTAACTCATAATTGACATCCTTGCTGTTTTCTATGTTCTCTGTATCAATCAGCCCAATTTGTAACACAACCAAGCCTATGTGACATTTCTTAAAAAGCAAGTGTGGGTGGATGTGTGTTCAGACACCACAGTTGAGTGTGAACAAATATTATAAAAATATTATAATTATAATTTCAGAATGAAACATAATAATATAAATCCACATACAATATATTATTTCTGAATTACAATTATAATTTATTTTACACATGTAACAATTTCAGGTGTGTTGTCTTCCTTTGATTTTACTGTATAATAATAAATTAATAAAGAAAAAAAGATGTGCTTTTAAATATGTATAAATTAAAGAGTAGTGCAGATGGTTAATTATTTGAAAGAGTAAAAACTGAAATCTTATCATTTTAATTATTGTGCTAATTGTGTTATTTGTTAGCAGGTGCTATTAATTTATTAATTTAACTGTAACATGAGATCTCTCTCTGTCCCCTGTTATTATTGTAGCAGTGAGATTACATTCATTATCAAGTGACTTCCCTCTATCCTCATGCTAAAATCAACTGTAGATCCACATTTGAAAACTGATGTTTAAAAAAACTTTCTTCCTGTGGGGGGGGGGGGGGGGGGGGGGGGGGGTTGGGGAGGGGTCAAGCCACCTCCCACCTCACTCCTGACAAGTATGCAACCCTGAATATACAAACATAAATATACAGGACTAACAAAATCAGACTATGGAGAACACACTGCATGATAATGCAACGGTAGGTTCACCACATTTGCTGTGAAGAGGATTAGAGGTGAAGCGTATAATCAGAGAGTGAGCAGAATCTGTTATATGCTGCTGCTCTGCTTTTGTTTACATACATTAAATGCCAGATGGCACAATTAAGTTATATGCATTAACATTATGAACTATCATAGGTCTCAACTGTTGCCTGAAAATAGGCATTTAAAAAGAAAAGAAAGAAATCACTTTGTCTATGGATCTAAAAGCTTTCATTTGAGATTTTTCTTTTTTCTGAATTACTCAGTCTAAAATAAAAAGATGGTGCACCATCTTTTTATGCAAAACATTTGTAGATAAGTATGACAGGTTGTAATTGTACATAACCATATCTGTCATGTGTGTATATATAACCATATACCTGTATCATTCCATCCCTACTGTCTAAAATGAGTAAACTCTCTGATCTGTACATCATTATCTTTGTTGTTTGGGAGGCTCAGTTTTAGAAACAGGAGCAGAATGACAGAGACAGCCTTAAAGATGAGGGATGAACAGGCTATTGTCAAGTGTAACAGTGAGCCAGCTATTCATTTACATTGATTGGAGCATTTGCATGATACATGAATAGCAATTAACAGTTAAATGTTCCAATACAATGTAATGAATAGAATTAGATGTCAGTGCAGTTTGACATGCAGGTACAGTAAAGGGCATGAGGTAGCTCTGTGACCTCCATACTAATGGAAATCTGTAGGTGGGGGAGCTATTCAGTAAAATGGCAAACTGCATTACATGTATGAATGAAGAATCAATTTACACAAGAGTCATTAATAAGCCAAATGAATAGAGGCAGACAACATTACATGTGATTATCTGATTTTGAATGACATTACCCCACAAATCAAAATGTCTATATAACCTGAGTGAAATGAATGACTCTGCCTCTCTGCTCATGTTAAAATGTTATAAACAAACAGTGACAGGATGCTGCCTCTCTTTAGCATCCACATTAAACTACAGGAGTGAACACAACAGCTGACTGTGCTGCTGCTGAGTCTGAGTGCAGATCATACCGATCACACACTGATTTGTAAATCAAGCCACCACAGGACCACAGACTTAAAACAATGTCTTTTTGTGTGTGTTTGCAGGTGGAGTCCAACGACCCAGCTCTCTCTCTCTCTCTCTCTCTCTCTCTCTCTCTCTCTCTCTCTCTCTCTCTCTCTCCCTCTCTTTCTCTCTGTCTGTCCAGCTCTCTCTGCCTGCCTGTCTTTCTGTCTATGTAGCTGTATAGCAGCATGCCTGTATGTTTGCCAGCTGCACAAGAAGAAGCATTATGGAAGTGAAAGAGCGACGTCCATACTGCTCACTCACCAAGGGCCGCAGGGACAAGGAGGGGCCGTACACCGGTGAGACAACTCACTCTGCTCACTCATTCATGCATTCATTGGTGTACAGTATCTATTAACTCACTCATTCACTCACTCACTAAAAGGCATGTTTTGGAGTGAGTGAAACTGTCTCCTTAACAAATAAATGATCCGTTATCATTCATAAATCATCCACCTGTTGTCTTATGGCGCTTTTCCACTACACAGTTCCAGCACAACTCGACTCAGCTCGGCTCGCCTCACCTCGGTTTTTTTTGCGTTTCCACTAGGGATAGTACCTGGTACCTGGTACTTTTTTAGTACCTGCTCTGCTGAGGTTCCAAGCGAGCCGAGCTGATACTATATGTGATGTCAACAGACTGCCGGCCACTGATTGGTCAGAGAGTCACTAGAAGAGTCATGAGCCGTCCCACACAAGAATCAAACCCGACATTTTTAAATACCAGCAACAGTGTTACAGCCATACGGCTCAGTGTTGTTGCTTTGTGTGTGACAGGAAGCCACATACAGCAGCAAGTACACCACTGCCTCCATGTCCTCCATTGTCCTCCATTTCCAAACGAAGTCACGGCAGTATCGCAGAGCCGTGCTATGACGACCCCGCCCACGTTGAGTAGGTACCTTTTTGTAATGGAAAAGGTCGTTCCTGGAACCGAGGCGAGTCGAGGTGAGCCGAGGCAAGTCGAGTCGTGCTGGAACTGTGTAGTGGAAAAGCGCCATTACACACTTACACACGAGAGATTACATTTATGTTGGGTGTGAATGATGAAGATGTTTCACACAACTGGTGAAAAAAGAACACAAGATTTGTATTGCCCAAATAAATATGTGGTTCCCCCTTGCTGATCAGTGCCTTTTTTGTCAGACATCAGTTCAGTGTGGTTGTAAGAGGCACTGGCCATACACACACACACACACACTGGCTTAGAATGCAAACAGAGGCACAGAGCTGATGTGTCACTGCAGGGCTCTACATCTGGAGGTGCTCAGCGTCTCCAGCTTTTCCTGCACTGACCGAGGGGAATTACTGAGAGATTATTCATTTTAAATACCCCACCAAGACAGATGCTAGGAGTCCAAAGAAAATGAACTCTGGGACATGTGCTTATTTGCAAGTGGGATGATGTGTGACGCTGTGGGAACGGTGTGTTTCTCCAGTGAGAATAAGAGAATGGCATTTGCCTAAATGTGCACTAAGGTTGTCTATGAGTCTGCGAACTGCTTGCATTCAGCATCTGATTCACTAAGACTGCAGCTCATTGTGCAGTCAGCTGCTGGACTGATCTAAGTTCAGCCCTCTAGAAGCACACTGCCAGAGAAGAAGAGCTGACAGGTGTGTTTTAGCAGCAGGATTTCCATGAGATCACTGTGATATTGATTACAAAATATATACTTTAGCTTGAGGTTCAACTCCACTAGAAATAAACTCAAAATATGATAGAAAAATGATTATATTATAATCCTCAGCATATATCTAAATATGAATACGACACAAAATACACACAGGCCACCAAGAGAGGAGGATCATATGGTATTGATATGGATGTTAATACAGAGTTAAATGCAGCCAAACACTCCTATAAATATCTTAGGAAAAAAAGGAAAGTTTGGGCTCAGCCTGTAGTGATGTTTATAGTTTATTAATGCTGTGTTCAAATTCAAGTTTAATGAACAAACCAAAACTCTCCATAAATCAGATGCTGTGTTCATTAATAAATGCCTGTTTGTGTCTAATAATTCGTTTTATTTAATGCATGTTCATTTTATTTTTTGTCGTGGGGAAATCAAGCCTCCCTCACGGCTCTACTGTTTATGCTTCATTTACAGAGAGGCAGAGAAAAAGTGCAAATCCAGTGAATACATAATCAGCCTCTGTTCACATGTGTGCTATTTGTGTGCTATTTGTGTGGTCCTCCCTTAAATGTATATGATAGAGGAGAGGCTGCTGGGTCTGCTGGATGAATACAGCAGACATGCTTGAAAACCAGCATAAAACCATTCGTGCATCTGGCCATGTGTGTTTAGAATTGATGCACAGTACCAATATGTTTGCTAAGGTGGGTAATATATTGTTTCCACTCAACCAGCAGACTGCACTGGTACTGTGTTTAACATCTTATACATATCCAGCTTCCAGAAATGTGAAGTCTGTCTTTCATTGGGGCATATAATAAGATTGTTGAGTTGCATAAGTGCAAATTAAAACAGAGATGTTGTAATGTACATGAATACATCATGAATGATTGTGTTTATGCAAGTTTGTATATTTTTTCTGATTTGTTTGTGTGTTTGTCTTTGTGTATCTCTCTGTGCTAGGTTCATCAGGGGACAGTGAAGATTGTGCTATTGGCTCCCACGGACTCCGGGTCCCCACTCAGAAGTCCTACTCCTCCAGTGAAACACTGAAGGCCTTTGACCAGCACCAAGACCAGACCAGGTTAGAACTGACATTACACACAGTCTACGCTTTTCAAACCAGTGGGTAATATTTGATATGTGTCTTGTATCCAAACACGTCAGTTTTTTTCACACACAAAAAAAAAAGATAATAATTTGCCAAACCTTGATACAATATTTTCACATTCCTACAGATCATGAATGGTGGGTTATTGATGTTGTGCAGTAATGATTCTTACTTTTTCTTTTCATTTCCATCTCTGCTTTCTATTTGAAAAAGAATATTGCAGACATTAAACATATACCATACCATACCATATACAGTTGAGTTGAGAAGCTAGAATATTTTCCATATTGATTGACAGAATGTACATCCAGTGTGAAATAACAATCTGTATGCAATATAGCAGATGCTGAATGAATGAATAGATACTTATTGATTGAGCCACATTATCTCTGCTTTATTCTCAGTGAATGGAAAACTACAGTATTATACTCAAGTCTGGTACATTGACAGCATAGCATGTGTTTTAAACATGATGTTTATTTCAAACCATATGACTGTAGCACTGAACTGAACTGTCAGCCCACAATTATTTGATTCCTTCATTAAGGTATTGTGTGTTTATGCTAATACTGACTGACCCATCAGACTAGAGCATGTAGCATATGTAAATCAAGAAAAACAGGTTGTACATATTTAAGACTTGCTGGACTTAATGTCAGTTAATTCCCTGTTGTCTTTTTTAAATTACCACTAATTACAGCTTTTTAGCCATCCTTTATCAGTAATTGTCTAGTTTAGCCAGCACTGATTCTTTAGTTATGTTTTTTTAATCATTGTGATGTTTTTCCAGTCTCATAGCAGACAGTGACTCATAATCAGTCCCTTCAGGTAATTGTGATATTGTGACTGCAATAATTAACGCAAATTCAATAATTTAAAAGATCTTGCAATTTTGCTAAATGGTCAAATCAACAGACAGCTTTTATTCAGCAAGGATTCAGGTGCATTCAATGGAAGATGAATAAATCTTACCTGCAAACATACAGTAGTGCCATACAGAGAGAAAAACAATACCCAAATGTTTCTCAATAAGTTTCTGTTCAGTGAGTCAGAAGAATGCAAAGATAGACAGAATGGACCTTTAAATATAGACATCAGCACCTTGGTAGTGAAAGAAGTGTTTTATGGTATGAATTATTAACTGATTTTATTTATTGTTAATGATGAGGTGAAGTTAGTTTAATGAAGGTTTATAAATTGAACTCAAGTGCAGTATTATCTTTTCTATATAACTTTGAGAATGTGGTTCTTATGTTTAGAAAATAAAGACAAGAATAACACTGAAATACACTTCTTTCTGTCTTATGCAGCATGCTTTTTATCAAAGATTATACATGACTCTTCATTGATAGTTTCTTTTTAAAAATTGCTTTTTTATTATTTTTTTCATAATTCCTCCCAATCCCCGATTTTATCACAAACAAAGCCCATAAAACACTGCACATTGTATCACAGTAATTTTGAAAAGCTGCTGCAGAACATTTTTGACTGCAATAATCAGAAAAACACTCCTGGAGGGACTGCTTAATAATCCTGGCATGGTTAACACAATCGATGATTAACAGCATAAAACTTGAATGTGACATAATGAGAAGTACAACCTACAAACTCTGTAGCCAATGTTAATGATTAGCCTACCTATTGAACTTGAATATCCAGGTCAAAGGTATCAGATTTGATAAAAGGTGATTTGGTTGTAAGCTGATCTGCTGTAGGTTGATGAAAATACTGGAGATGTACAGTTAATGAACAGCAGCACATTGTCTAGAGACATCTTTGGCATTTTACTGTATTTGCTGACAACCTGTCCTGTTTGATCCCTAATTGTACTTTAAAGAAGAAATATGTGTTCTGAGTTTGACATACCACAGAAAAGTGTGTTGTTAACCACCCTGCCAAATTTGAATGATTAAAAAAATCGCCAAATACATGGCTCTCAAGTTTCATGAAAAGTGTGGCGTGAGATTCCCCCCTCCCCCCCCCGACGGGAGATTCGGGGTGGGTGGGGTGGGGTGGGGGGCTCTAGCGTGCACCCTTGATCGTTCACTCCAGATGCCGGGAGATTGGAGATTGGATCTCGTTTGCGTCAGTGAGCCGCTATCAATATGCAGGAGAGTTGGGATGTCTGGGATGTGCCCTGGGATCTATCATTTCTCAGCGTGACAAATGACAGGTGTGTGGTACAGCGCGTACATGAACGAGCGAGTGTGTGTTTGTGTGTGTGTGTGTGTGTGTGTGTGTGTGTGTGTGTGTGTGTGTGTGTGTTCAACGACTAGCTCGGCAGCTAACTCGGCAGCTAGCGCGGCGGCTAAGTCGGTGGCTAACTCAGCTAACTGGCTAACTTGTTGGCATAGACGCATTTATTAAGCAGTAGATAGACAGGAAACATGGGAGAGAGAAGGGGGGGGGGGCATGCAGCAAGGACCAGGGTCGGCTGCGTATATGGCATGCGCTTTACCCACCTACGCGCCCGCTAACTGGTTACCTGTAAACTGTAGTAGTAGTGCGCTGAATGTATTTACTGTTTACCTCTACAACAGCAGACCCGCCCACTAAATCCTGAACACAGAAATGTTGAAACACAGTTTGTGAAGCCTAGCTCCACAATTCAAATCTAAATGGTTGAAATGCTTTTTACACCTTTTTTTAGAAATACATTTATGACCTATTTAATGTGTTTAGAAGAAAATGTCTGAATTCACTTTACACGGCCTTTAAACTGACTTGGTACTGTAGTTACGAACTCAACATAAGGATACAATGAAGGTACAGTGACTTCCACAGGGTGTTTTCTGAAGAACTATGCTTTATCATAGCACAGCAACAGCTGACTGTTGTCCTTGGTTGTTGGCAGGCTACTGTACGGGACGACCAAGGGACACAAGGACATGGTTAATCGTGAACAGGATGATTATACCAGACAAGGTGAGAGTCCAAGCACACCCACACATGCACTGACACGTACTGGATGCTGCCCCTCACTTCCTCTGTTTGGTTTACTGTGCACACGTAAAGCAAAATGTCCCAACTAAATGTCATCTTGGTGTATTTACCATCAACTCCTGAAAAGGTCAAGTTCAGTGCTTCCTGCTTTTTTTTATTATTATTATTATTATTATTATTATTTTATTAACTAATGTTTGGTTCTCAATAGGTTTTTAAAATATGTGATTAAAATGTCATTAATAAGATAGCTTTATTAGTGTATTTAATGCATGACCAAGCTGGGGTAAAACCTAATGTGTGTTCAATGAAGCATTCAGTTTTTCAGTCACACATTGAATTAAATTAATTATCAGATTTATAAATCATAAAATTTACATGCAGTAAAGAAGGGTTAATCATTTCTGTAAATAATGTTAAGTCATTTGGTCACTTTGATGCAGTTTTATATTGCTGATATTTTAGGTGTATTTATACAAACTTTTTTTTGGAACCATCAATGAGTGAGTGGAAATAGATATAGTGTATATAAAATAGTGTAAGTCATAAGAAGTGAGGGTAAAATAGCATATTAAACCACTAAATGCTTCTATTGTTCTCCGGCACCAATAAACACAACGTCAATATTTGACAAATGAAAAAATCATAATTACTCAAACATCTTATCACCTTCGTTTTCACTCCTGGTCTAATTGGAGCTCATTTAAAATTAATATAAGTTTTAATTGAACGGCAGCGCTCGTTATCTTTTGTTGTGCCATTAATTACGCAAAGCTTTTATAATTTCCCTTTTCATTTGCTGATTAAAGATGAAGAGGCACACACTGAGATTTTACAGATAATGTGTTTGCCTTCTTTTCATTTATATTTTAAAGGATTATCACATATGTAGTTTGAACCTCATTTCAGCCTATTTCCAGTTGATGTGAAAAAATTACTCCTGATGACTTTTGAAATTAAATTAAAATTATGAAAATTATTCTGAATATATAATCCACTAATGAAATCATTTCCCAAAGTTTGCATGTTTTCAAATATTCAAGAAGCAATTTTTGGAGAATAGAGGAACAGCACCCCTGCTTAACAACCCAGTATTAAATGTGTTCTTTTTTTTGTTTTAGATAAACTATATTCTCAAAAATGTCTTAGAGGTCATTTCAAAAAGGTCTAAATCCTTGCATCCAATATGCATCATTTATGTTTCTAAAAAAACCCAAAGCAGATTGTGTAGGCAGTTCATCATTCTAAATGTATCAGCAAATCATTTCAATAATTCTTTAGTCATTTGTAATTTGTTTTTTAAATTGTCTTGCATTTACATTATTTATCACTTATTTCCAGCATTATAAGATATTCCTTTATTAGTCCCACGATGGAGAAATGTACAATATTGCAGCAGCAAAATAGACTGTAATGAGTGTCAATAAAAATAATAAAGAACAATAATTATAATAAGTACAAAACCAATTTAAGAAAAGTCGTACAAAATCCAGTAACTAATAGTAATATTATGTACAAAAGTAAATAGATATTGATGTTGAGTGATAATATACCTGAGTTGAGATTGTTATTGCAAATATTTAAAGTGTGTGTGTAGAGACGGTTAAGAGGCCCACACTATATGTATATATATATATATATATATATATATATATATACTAAGTGTGTGTTAAAACTGCTACAGTGTGTACTTTTATCATCACTTAGGAATAACTATACACAACTAGATATATACTAAAAATTAATACAATATACAGTTTTTTTTTAAAATTGACTTCACAAAATAAAAATAGTATGTTATTCAACAACCTCAGATAAAATGAGTAAATCAATAACTATTGTTGTATGTCATTAATCAGCCCCATCATCTCAAACTGACACTAATCTTTGAATAGTGGTGAGCCTTCCATAACTGAGGTATGACATTACTGGTTCCACAAAAATCTGCTAATATTCCAGTAGTGTAAAAAGTGAGGCACCTCTTACAGATTATGATAATCCAACTGCATATTGTAACGTGTTTTTCTGATGCTTCAAAATAACCTCTGTTTCAGTCTTACATCCTTTCTCTTTAGTTTACAGTAAGCTTTATATGTTATTAAACATGGACGTATATCTATCTATCTATCGTATAGGAGGATCTATGAAGCATTTTGTAATAATTTATTTATTTATTGCTCCACAGGGACAATGTACATCATTATACATTTTCAGAGAACTAAAAACGGAAATGCACCCAATTGCAGCCAAGGGCTGATTTCCATTGGTGGTCCCCCCCCTGTCAGATGTTACCGGCACAATTCCTAAAAAAAAAAAAACTACATTACACATAATATATATGAGTACAAATGATTAAAATGTTTGATGTTAAAGATGTGCACCCTAGTACGTGTTGCGCCACCTTCATACTCTACTCTGTCTTAATCGTCTCCAGGCTTAAAGCTCTTGTAATCTGTCTCTTCTCCTGTAATGACTAAATTGGATTTAAGGGATCTAGTCAATAAGTATTCACCTTCTCTGTCTGGGCTGACTGCAGGGCTGCTGCTTATGTTTCATGATGATCTTTTATGGATAAATACTAATATTTTTTAAAAATTATTATTATCATCCTACCTGAGAGCTTTACCACAATTTCCCAAACCAGGGTCAAGTTTGACTGTTCACTCCAATGCAGGCTTTTCTTCTTGGAGACAGTATGAATGTAAACTCATGCATGTTAGGGTCTCTGTCAGTGCATGTTTTCCTTTCTTCACTGTATCTCTAATAATATTCAAATTCCAAGAAAATTCCCAAACCTGTCTTTCAGGTCAGCATTTCAGTCTTCGTCAGCTGGGAATCTGTGAGCCGCCATCACGTCGCGGCCTGGCCTTTTGCTCCGAGATGGGTCTACCCCACCGTGGCTTCTCAGTCGGTACACCCCAAGACCTGGATGCTGACAGTCAGGCTGTGATGTCACCAGAGCGCGCCATGCGGCTGTGGGGCCGCGGGGGTCTGGGGAAATCATCTGGGAGGAGTTCCTGCCTGTCCAGCCGCTCCAACTCAGTGCTGACTCTGACCGACACCGAGCATGAGAACAAGTCTGACAGCGACAATGGTAGGACATCACCCTGACTCTTTCTCTCTCCTCTCTCTCTCTCTTCTTTCCCTCTCTGTGCTTAAAACCTGTCAGCTGTTATTTTGAACTTCCTGTGTATGTGTGGATGTCAGAGGAGCGGGTTCATAATTTATTTGGGTTCTGTTAACAACCACCCCAGCTTCACATTTCTCTAGTGTTGTCTGACAGTTGACTCTAGCCTGGGGACCAGATGGATCTGCAAGCTCATGTTTTATTTCCTCTGGCAGATGCGTTTGGTCCCCCTCCCCTTCACACACACACTTCCAGATGACCTGGCCGGGGTGGGGCCAATCAAAACTGTTTATCTAACACGGAGAGGGCTTGATATGATGGCATTTTCGTTAACAAGCAGAATGCAGTAGTTTGCTGAATCACAACAGTATTAAATGAACACTCATTCACATACATATCAATGCTACACCGTCAGCAATCTGCAATTATGAGTTAGTAGGTTATCTCTGTGTGTCAGTCACAGAAAGACTACAGTATTGATCATGATAATCTGACAGTTTGAATGATATGCATTATTCATAGGATAGATACATATAACATCCAGCCAAGACCAATGTCCCTGGGCATCCTCTACACTATTCCATGGTGTCGAAACACTTTTCTCTAGTTTCATTCTAAGTTTATCTCTGAATCTAGACAGCTTAGAAAATGATGTTCAATCCTCCTCCTTCTTGTCTCCTTGAACACTAACCCTAACCCTAACCCTAACCCACTGACTGAGATTGTGGAGCCTCCAAGACCACAGTCACAACATTGAGATTAAGTCTGGAATTGCTTTCAATACCGAGATTCACTTCTTGATGTCCTATTTGAGTCCTTTTAAAAAATAACATAAGGTGGACCTTTTTTTTTTATTACTACACATGGTACTTTTTTCTGCTTAATTTAGTCAGATACAAAAAAACATTTTCTGTGGTAAAATCAGGATCTGTATTTGTTCCTTCAAAATGCAAAATCAGCCATGTGATGCACCTCTGATTTCCTCCTGTGACTCTGCCGGTATTTGTGTGTGTTTATACGTGTGTGTGTGTGTGTGTGTGTGTGTGTGTGTGTGTGTGTGTGTGTGTGTGTGTGTGTGTGTGTGTGTGTGAGTGTGTGAGTGTGAGAGAGAGAAAGAGGATAAGATGTGCCTGCTTTTGTTTTTCTGACCTTGTTGAATTTTCAGCAAATTACAGTGTATGAGCAGCAGTTGATGCCAGTGTGCTTTGTTAATGAGGGAACATTAGAACAATTCTATTGTTACTATTGTTTGAGAGAAAATGGGGAAAAAAACAAAACAATGCAGAATTCACAAATGTTCTGATCATAGACGACTCGCTTCGGTTATATTATTATTTTTAAACCCAAAGAGAAAAATTCCTCTCACACAAATAATTATTACCAATGTTCAATGATAGAATGTGTGAAAATTATTCTTCTGATTTGTAAAGCTGTGTCATAATGGCTTATACCAGAATATAAGCAGCAATATTAAAAAAAAAAAAAAAAAAAAAAAAAATACAACCCTGCAGTGCATCTCATTAGCCAGTGAATAGGATGCATTGTTTTAATAGTATTATGGTATTTTATTTATGTATACAATTTAATTATGATGTTTAATGATATTTAATTCACCAAAAAGAGAGTGAGAGAGAGAGAGAGGGAGAGAGGGAGAGAAGGGGATGGGGGAAAAAAGCCAAAAGAAAAGGGAAACAATGTGCCAGGATCACAGCAAAGCAGTCATTCTCTCACAGGCATATTTGCTGTGTATGTACACCCCCACACTATCAGGTAGTGGGAAGTGGGTTGGTGGCAGAGGGGTCACCAAACACAAAAGAATGTCCTGCCAATTAATTTAATTAATGATGATAATATAGCTGAGCAATCATTTGTTTCATGTTTTGTGTGTGTGTGTGTGTGTGTGTGTGTGTGTGTTTGAGGTCAGTGGGCATGTATGATATAAATGTATGCACAAAAAAGAATATGTGCAAATATCTTTGTGAAATGGTTTGTGTGTGTGTGTGTGTGTGTGTGTGTGTGTGTGTGTGTGTGTGTGTGTGTGTGTGTGTGTGTGTGTGTGTGTGTGTGCGCATATATGCAACCTATTCATTATCCTCAAGGTAGTTGTCCCTAACAGGTGTGGATTTCATATTTAATAAAGGACTTGTTTTTGATTTCAGTCACACACATACATAGACATGCACACACACACACTCACAGAGAAATACACAGTGTATTCATTAAGACAGACACGCACACACAGTGGGTTTTCATTAAGAGATGTGATGTTATAATTAACAGTTAGATAAAGTGCTGAGTAGTTGTATTTCCTATATTAAGTTTGATAATATTTTTTAATAAATGGCATTATGCTGTGGATGTCAGAGCTCTGGAGGGTACACTTCCCATCTCTAAAAGTGAGTAGTCGTCAAGTTTTCAAAGGCTAATTGACTTTTTAAAATGCAGCTGTGTGTTTGTGTGTGTGTCTGTGTGTGTCTGTGTGTGTGTGTGTGTGTCTGTGTGTGTATGTGTGTGTGTGTGTGTGTGTGTGTGTTTGAGTGTGTGTAGCTCAGTTTTGAAAAAGTGTGTTTGAAGTCGGCGTGCTGGCTCTCATTTGTGACTGTGTAAATGTAGAGCTGAAGTGGTTCAAAGCTAACACATGGACACTACTGGGTTTGCTTCTATCAGTAGTAATATACTCTGTGTGGCTGTGGTCATTAGTAGTGCTTTTGATGAAGGCTAGTAAAGAATTTGTGCTGTCAATAAAAAAAAAAAAAAACACAATAAATGTGTGTTGACATAAACCAAACTCTAGATTAACTTTTATTACAGGGCCATCGTTAGACTGGGGGGGCAGCAGCTGGAGCAGCACATCTTGTGGAATTAATGTCAGGGAGGGCATTTTACTTTTAATCCTCTATATGTAAATGCATGAATATTATAGAAAATATAAAGGATAGGAAATATATATATTTTTTTAAATATCTAAACAGCTCCAATTTTTTTAAAGTATGCACTGTGCAAAGAAGGGGGGGGGGGGGGGGTCCAGAACAGAATGAAATGAATATGGGAAACTCTTATTCTGATAATACCTGCAGCTCAACACAAAACTGACAGAATATTTAACATAAAGGCATCAAAGACAGTCAGTATGTCAGTATCATAGAGGAATATGTATAACCAGGCTCCATATCATATACTGAACATGATTAAAAGCAGGATAACACAGAACAAGGACTAGAGTGACAGATAATATAATAACATGACACTCATCAGAAGTATGTGTAGTTGAATAAAGTAAAGATAAAGAACAGATCAATCCCCTCAGTGGATGTCTCTGCTAGGACACTGAAATGTCCATAAAGCTTCATCCTCATGATAGTGAAGTTATTATGAGACGAATATCATTGCTTGGTCCCTTGATGCTAACCCCAGCTCACAGCAGAAAGTAACTTAAACATACTCCTGTGATTGTATCAGCAGCTTTGTGGACAGAGGAAGTAGGAGAAGGACGACATAACTGTGAGAGAGAGTAGAATAGGAGAAGAGAAGAAAAGATCAGAGCAGAGCGGAGGAGAAGAAAACGCAAAGCTATTCAATGGAGATTTAGTCATTGAAAAGAGAAGCAGGGGAAGTGGAGAATAAAGGCAGAACAGGCAAAGGGAGAAGCCTCTCTGCATTATTTGCCCTCCTGAGAGGAAATATTAGACTTAGGACGTCTGGCTGGCTCCCCAGTGGACACACACACACACACACACACACACACACACACACACACACACACACACACTGGCAGACGTAAACACTCTTGTGGTATCTGGACCCAAGGGTGCCCAGCTGCTGCTTACCCGGTCACTTGATATTGGTGATCTCAACTACAGGGACAAAGAAAGGAAGATACGTTTACATTTCCTGTCCCAAACACTCTAACACAGGTGTGTCTTTCCTTGAGAAAGTCCTCGGACACACACAAGCCGATGCCTTTTACACCCCTGCTTTATTTGGAAGTTGAAAGTGATACTATGTCCAGCTCATCTGAAATGAACCGGTACAACAGATGTCTAGTTTTGTGCCATACTAATGAGCTTATGATGTATTAGTTGACCCTTTTCTGTCCCATCTCTTCAAATCTAAATCTGTCTGCACATGAGTTTTTAATGTGTGGAGCAAGGAGTAAGAAGGGATGAACAAGGAGAGTGAGAATGCATTAAGATGGAAAAGAAAGAAAAAAGTATAGGAGAGATGGAAGCGGGCAGCGGGATAGAGAGGAAGAGGGCTCTACCTCATCTTTGCAAACCAGATTACTTTACTATGTGTCAACAAAACACTTAATCCATTTGGCATCTCTAAGCCGCTTAGCACTATAACCTTAGCTGTTACACACACACACACACACACACACACACACACACACACACACACACACACACACACACACTGAGGATACTCACAGATGTGCTTATACTTAGCAATACGGCTTCATTTAAGTATGAAATGAACACATGCATTCAGCACACCAGAGTAACTTCAAAAAGGTGACTATTTATATAAAAAACAAGAAAAAGTCATGTTACATAATCTATTACAGCAGACTAACTAATGGTGTGTGGAAATTTATTTTTCAAAAAGTACAAAATAAATAAATGGATAAATCTTTTATCTTTTGGTATTACTTATTAAGAATTCCACTCAAAGAAATAAATGAATGAGTTTCTTAAGGACTGTATGAGTGGGTGACTACATCTTGATTGGTACACGGATCCCCAGCTGAGCCCCGCAGAGGAGCTCAGAGGTGGAAAAAAAAAAGAAAGAAATGTGAAATAACTAAATATGTTCTAACTTTGACAGAAAATAGCGAGTTAATGTTGGACTATTAGTCATAGTTAGAAGCTGATTCAGAAAATACATTTTCCGGGTCTTTAATTTTTCACCACTCTGAGGAAATTAAAGAGAATAAGTTTTAAGATTAGAGTATGTCTGACACTAGAACTTTGAAACCTGGATAGGGATATTGGAACATGCTGGGGATTTTAGATATTTAAGTCATCAAGGCATTTGGAATGAAGTTTTTAGAGGATATTCTTATTGCTTAGTCTTTATCATGAAATTCATATGGAATTGATCCAAAATCCAAAACTAGGATTGGTTCATATAGCTCAAGATATGTATTTTATTCTCAAAATCCAACAATATATGCAGTTACTGCCATGAGAAACAGAAAGTTAGGCAATAAAATGATCAAATGGTCAGTTGTTCAGTTTAGTGTTTCATGCTTCAGCACAGATACCAGTCTGAAAGAAGCCTCTCACCTTACAATGCCAATGCAAAATAAATGACTTACTCTATTGCTACCGATGTATAACTTCCTACTTTTTTGGTATCTTTATGGTTATTTGGTAAGTATGCCCCACATCCTTAAAATGAGAGGCTGCAGATGCATTTTCCTCCATGTGAGAGAGATGTTCAGATACCTACAAACAGCTGTGAACTATACATAATAGTTACAATTACATCTAAATCTATTTCTTGCTGCCTGTCAGCTGCAGAGCTCCAGTATTACTGGCAGAGGTTGGGGATACATCACCTGAAGTCTCTCCACCCACATAGCCACAGATAGGAAGGCACACAGATGGACAAAGACAGAGACATAACATAGACAATGATGGATGGATCTGTTCATACCTTGATCACTCTCACTCTTTCCATTAAACTCACTTGGGTTCAGTTCAGTTCAGCGGCTGCTTTATTGGAGAGGTGCAGGAGATCCATTGCCAAAGCGATGACTTCCATTCAAACAGAACAATGGCAGAGCCGAGCACATTTTCTAGCCTCTGCTCTTCTGTATTCAGCATTGTTGTCAGTTTCTCTCAAAGCGAAACATTCACATTTTACTGCTGGATCGCACGCTTACTCTGAACATAAATATGCTTTGTAACAGAAAGAAGAGACTGCCTGTTGAATATTTTGGAGAAAATAAGTCAAAGGCATGTGGCTAGCTGTGTCAATGTATCATGTCCTTCTATTCAGCATCCCAGTCTTTGTCTCACTCCTTTTAATACTTTGGTTAAACCTATTCTAAGTGTGGAGTCATAGCCTAACCCGTCACTGAACAGAGGCTGGCAGGATCTTTTAGAAATCTTCTCAGCTCTTGTAAGGGAGGTATAATGACCATAGCTAATGTGCTCTGTGAGGCCTCCTAAGTGACATGATAGAAACTACAATGTAGCAATAAAATATGCAAGTGATTATGTTGCTTATTTTATTAGAAACACTGTGAGGTCACGCAGGCTCTGTGAAAAGAACTCGGTCGCGTATCTCAACTGAAACGGTTTTATCATCACATCCATATAAAATGAAATAAATAGGTCATTTCATCTCTTTCTTATCTTGAGTTACTGTTTAACAGGAAGGAATATTATCTCATGCACATTGTAATCATAAGAATGAGGTGTGTATACTGTAGAGTCAGTGTAAAGTGAAGGAATTAAGATGATTCTCCTCTCTACTGTCTAACCTTTAATGCTGATTGCTTCACATACAGCTACATTATGAGTGGACACACTGACGCACTGCTTCCACAGTTTACAGTGTGAGTAGATTGAATTAAAAAGCACACAAAAAAGCCACTCAGGTTAGACATTAGTAGCAACAATAAATGAAGTGATTTTTTATTGTAGTTGCTCTATTGCATTCAGTATATACAGGACAAAGTGTGAGTGTTAAAATCCATACCCATAGCTTTTTGACAAATTGGTTTGCTGCAGTGTTACACATTTGTATTATAGTGCTTATTAGGGCTGCAAGGTTTTTTTAATTAATTAATTAATTGTATTTATTTATTATACATTCGTCAGATTATTTGTTCTACCCTGAATTAATTTATTAGTTGTTTGTTGTATAAAATCACAACAATATGAAAAATGTAGATCACTGTCCGTTCCCTGCCATCAATAAACAATCCACAGATAATCACTGAAATATTGATGTAGACTAAACCACAAAACACTCATTCATATTATAGTGTATTCATTACTTTTCTTCAAAGATTACTAAAAATGATTTATTGTTCATCATTGAAGCTCTGGATGTTTCAATGCAACAGATAAGAGTTTTTAAAATTATAAAATAGTTTAATATGAAAGGTATACATTGATTCTAACACAAAGGCTCTTATCTTAATTGTGAGTTATAGTTTTATTAGTATTAGTATTATCAAAAATTCACTATCAGCTCCTGAAGATTGTTAGTGTTAACATTTTGTGGTTGATTATAGACATCAGACTAGACTCTGCATTAATTAAGTGTATTTGTTATGTATGTTTTTCTGACTTGCAAAGTCATTTACTGGTATTGCACCAGTGCAGGTGGTAGATACTGTCACAGGAATGTTCTGCTGTGTGTGTGTGCATGTGTGTGTACTAATACTTACAGATTCCACTTTCTGTTTAGAATAATATCTATTCCCTAAAATATTTATATTGTGATCTTATTAAACTATACATCAGGTAGCCCTAACAAGTATTCATATGCCTATGACATATTTACTCATGCTGCTGCAAAAGAACTTCATATATTAGACAGTTCTCCAGTACACACACACACACACACATATGCATATCTACAAATTCACACACACACACACACACGCGCGCACACACACACATATATCATGATATATACAACTATGGATGTGACTACTGGAGAAGACAGATCACTGTAATAAGCAAGGTGCATATGTAGACATTATACATGCCTATTCACTAGAACACATTAAAAGACATTTTTCTGTCATCCACTGTGCACTATTGATACATAGATATTACTGCTGGTTATGTTTTTGCTCAGCTGGTGCTGTGTGTTTAATACCAAACAGCCGTCAGGAATAAATAATGTATCATTTCTCTCACAGCGAGAAGGCACACAGCGAGGCAGAGTGTATGTTTGTTATACAAATTCTGCAGTAACTAACTACACATATATTTCAGCCTCATCTTGCACAACTCTTCCAAAAACTAGTTGACTGTGTGTGTGTGTGTGTGTGTGTCTGTGTGCTTGCGTGCATGTGTGTAGTGTAGATAAAGGTTCCCCTTTGTGCAAGTGGAGAGGAAATACATTTTCAACCAGCAACTGTACTTGATACACACACACACACACACACACATATTACACTCACTCAGCTCTGGTGCCAGTCATATTCCATAGCAATCTAGTGCTGACCAGAGAAATCAATGAATAACAGACTAACTGACTAGGGGGGTTTAACTTTGGCGCCGCTAACATTGAGAAGACACTTCATTCCATCAAGTGGCCAACATTAAATCATTAACCATACACAATTGCTCTCTCCACTCCCTCCTTTCATTCTTTCCTTTTTCACCCCCTCTGCTTCTCTCTACACCTTTTATCCATTCCTTTTAATCTTCTTTCTTGTTAGCTCTACTGAAACACAGTAATAATGTGAGGATGTATTTTTATATTCTCAGAACAAAAAAGCACACTCTGTCATCATTGTAGATCATTTTGATAACGGTGTAATAATGAATAATGTATGAACTTGTCCAATGTGATAAAGTCAAAACAGACTGAAATACTGTAAATGTTTAAATATTTTACTGTCCCTTGCAATCTACTGGCTGTTGTGTTAATGTGCAACGCTTTGAGGGAAAAACAGAGTTCATTAATCCAAACTGCTGTAATGTAGAGAGTTTTGTAAACAGTAAAAATGCATACAATATCAATAGTTAATCTGTCAGATGCTACAAAACACAAGCAACAAGTCTTCCCCCTTTTTCTGTCCCTTACTCTATCTCCTCTCCTCTTCCTCTTCCTCTCTTCACTTATGTTTCTCAGAACCCATTTAGGCAGAATCCATTACCAGAAGTGCAGCGGAGAAGGAGCAAGCGAGGTAGATAGACAGAGAGGAATGGAGAGAGAGAGAGAGAGCATTCAGCCTAATAAATTCTCCAGCAGTGTTTCTGGGTTTGGCATAGTCTTGGGACCTGATAGATGATGGCCTTACTTTACTTGTGGTGACAGGTGAGGCTTTCACTGCAGAGGCCTCATACA
Organism: Scomber japonicus; assembly: GCF_027409825.1. NCBI lineage: Eukaryota > Metazoa > Chordata > Actinopteri > Scombriformes > Scombridae > Scomber > Scomber japonicus. The sequence continues at coordinate 37,878,430 of NC_070579.1, read as the reverse complement.
GTAACTCAGTGTGTTTGCTGTTTTTCTTTCCACATTGCTCAGACTACTTTACTATATCTCTTGCATGCAGAATACATGATGCATGCATGCTCCAAATATTGAGATTTGGATGATGCCGAGTTTCCCAGCAACTGTAGAGCATCATTATAATTCCTAAGAAGGCGTCCCATCTCCACAGGGAAGTGTTCACTCTGACACTGTTTGCTCACATTAAAGTAAAGTGTTGATATATGAGGACAGGGGTGAGACTTTCCACACCAGAGATGAGACTTTAGAACTTTAGAGTGTCATGACCCCTAAACAGTGCTGACTGTGTACTCCGTCTGCACACACTCTATGTATGACATGCAACACATTACATGCATAGTGTTTATAGTTGTATTCCAGCAGTCAGAGCTCTTTAATCCTCATGCATGGATGAAACTAGAGCTCAAATGATTAGTGGTGTAATCGACCAATAGGAAATGCACTATCATATAGCTATTAATTGTTGAAGTCACTTGTCAAGCAGATATGTCATTTTATGTGATTGTACTATGAATATCTTTGAGTTTTGGACTGTTGCTCATGAAGATCTACTGTATAGGAAAATGTGATGTTTCCATTTTATTGACTAAACAATTGGATTGGCAGATTAATTGAAAATGAAAATAATTGTTACAGCCACATATAAAGCTCTACCAGATGTTCTACCAGATGTTCACATTGGTTCGCTTATAGAGAACAAATCTCACCTAACAGTATTGCTGGGTAACAAAGCTGTAATCCATTGACCTGCATGCTCATTTTGGAATATTTCAGAATTTTGAATGAATCATTTGGATATTCTAAATTCAGCTTTACCATCAGTGTTTTATTTCACTGATAGTGATGGGTTAGTGTTAGGTGCATCACTTAGGGCCGTATACTGTACACTTAAACTGTTTTATTTATTTATTTTATTTTGTTTTAATTTTTGTAATATGGTGTTGAATATGTTCATAGTGTTTGCAAAAGTGCATTTTTTCTTGATGACTTTTTTCATGACATAACAGGTGATTTAAAGTCATTTGAATCAGATATAATAGAATATTGGTAAAGGGTGTGTGTGTGTGTGTGTGTGTGTGTGTGTGTGTGTGGATCAGGAGGTATTGAAAGTATTCAAGGTGAGAACTGAGATTGGATATCAAGCAGGTTTTGTTTCATATCTGTCACACTGTAATGGGAGTATTGACAGACTGTCATGTCAGAATTACACATACACACATTTGCACACACAAATACACACACACACCTACTCATTGCAATCTCTTTTTCAAGCTTTTTATATACAACAAAGGATCTACCTGTTTCTGTTATATAGTGTTACTCCATCTCCCGCTCTGTCTTTCGCTCTCACTCACACTCTCTCTCACACACACACACACGCACACACACACAATCATTAGTATGTGGTGCTGTATAATAGCTGGATCAATAGCTGTGCTGTTCTTACAGGATCATTTGGCCTCTGAAGCAAATGCTCAGACAGACACTACATCATTAAGACATTACCACTCTCCTGCTCCCTCAATCTCTCCCCCTCTCTCTTGGTCTTGCTCTACCCTTCTTTTTCAATCCCTTCATTCACTCCTTTCTTCTCTCTGTCTCCGTCCTCTCCACTCTTCACCTCATTAGGATGGTGCCACTGTGCTCTCTCTCTCTTCCCTCTTTCACTTCTTCCTACTTTCACACAGTCGTTCACGTTTCCTCCGATGCTCTTTATTTATATTGTAATATTCCTTCATTCTCCTCTATGCTTTCTCTGGAGGTACACTTGATATAACATAAGAATGAGAAACGGTTTAAGATGGGGATTTTTGTGCTGACTTTGCTCTACACTGTGCATCTCTAGTGACCAATAAGACTGAATCCCTCCACGTCACCATGAAGGAATCCTGTCATTTGTAGCAATGTGATTCATCAGCAAGTAAAGTACCACAATGGTGCCCATGCTAACAGAGATAATGAAATACACTGCAGAGGGAGTTTGATTTAAGGTGTTTGGTATATAGGCTGGACAGGTGTGTTTTTATTTGAGTTCTTTGTATTCAGTGTGATTAATTAAAATATTAACCAACCTTTAACATTATGAAACTATAGTGCAGGTTATAGCCAGTACTGACAGCTAAACCAACAGGAAACAGATAGACAGTGTTAACGCTTAGTTTTATTTAGAAATCACACATCCACAGATTTTTTTTTTCTAATTAGCACAAGGTGACTTGAATCTGCTGCACTAATTATTAAAAGAAGTCATGATTTCCATTCTAAATGCAGAAATTACCATAATGTTTCTCCCCACCTCCCTCTCTTTGTCACACACATGCTCCTACACACACACTCACACACACAAACACACACACACATACACGCTACCCTTCCCAAAAGTGTCTGGAAAACTAGTGATAGTGTGGCTGACCTCAACATATGGGTGATTTTACTGAGAAACTCCACATACACACACACACACACACACACACACTCACTCACACGCAGCCTTGTTTTCGGCTTATTTTCATCTCCCTTACTCGCAGACAAACTCACACTTTCCCACATGGCCTTGTCTGTCCTTGGCAGCTATTTCTAGTGTCATATGGCTTCTACTAAATGTGATTATGACACTAACAAAGGCTGTTTAGCTGAGTGTGTGTGTGTGTGTGTGTGTGTGTGTGTGTGTGGGTGTGTGTGTGTGTGTGTGTGTGTGTGTGTGTGTGTGTGTGGGTGGAGGCCTGTTGAGTGGGTAGAGCAGTCTGTCTCTCTGACTCTCTGTCTTAGTGTTCTTCCCTCTCGTTCACTTCTCTCTTCTGTATAGCTTCAGGTAGACAAGTAAATACATTTTAATTGCAATATGAACAAGTGTGAGAGTGAGACAGCACTGATGTCAGTCACAGCTCATGGACATAAACTGTGGGAATATTCCACTCATATTTTCCTTATAGATGATTTTTAATCTGCGGGTAATATCAGAATTTCCCCTCCTTCCTCATCTTCATCCCTGTTTTACTTAAGTGCTCGTCTTCATCCTACACAAGTTAGATGAAGAATTGCTTACAAACTGACAACAGTTCATTTGTAGCTGATGGAGTGAACAAGTTAATATAATGTGTTGCTGAGCTGCATTCAGAGCCTAACGTGTACCTTGATGGATTTGAAAGAAAAATGAATCACAGTTTAAAAACTTCAATTAAATTATACCAGAATTGCAATCTTTATTTTTTCTCAAGAGGTTAAGCCATGATTTATTAATAGTCAGACAGGCTTTGAGCAGGAGAGAGTGTTACACCAGTGCATTTATCACAACATAATATATGCCAAACCACTAAAGTGCATACAATCATCAGAAAACCTCCCAGCTTAAGCATTGTTATTCTTTAAATGCATTGTACAGTGATTTACCACCACTGTTTTTCATTCCAATTTTTATTACAAAAACTACCACCACAAATACCCCCCCCCCAAAAGAAAACAAACAAAACAAAACAAAAAAAAAAACAAAAAAAAACACTCCACTCCTGTCACACCTTAGGGCCACTTCATGCACATATTCCCTGTGATGTGTGCCTCCACTGTAATGCAGTGCAGGAGAATGTCATTCAGCTCAATCATTAAAAGATCACTTGATGAAATGAAACAGCAACAAAAACATCTGTTTAGAGAAACAATATCCTGATAGATCCAGTCCTGAGTTTGTTTTTCTTTGTTATCTGACTTAATGTGTGTACTTGTCAGTAGTTATATGGTACTCTGTGTAGTTATGTTTACCATGCATTATGCTCTGTGCAGTGACAGTAAAGACACTGAACTGAAAGAGTCACTTGTTACTGCTCAGAGTATTTGAGAGTCATTTAAAGAGCAGAACTTTTTTCCACTGGATGTAAGTGTGTTCTGTATTACACAACATATGCAGAGACAAGTGAGGGGTCATTATACATTACCCCACCATGAATATATTAAAGAAACAGTGAAAAGAAGAAACCAAATGACAGTATTAATATTTTTAAATAGCATGTTACAGTATGCACACTTTTACATATAGCCAGTATATAACCAGTTGATTCAGACAACAACATATAAAAGTATAGCATTACAAGTAATCTGAGCCATCACTGGAAAGCTCACGTACCTCTAAAATCTGCTTAGTGTTTACTTTTAATCCCATCAATGTTCTGTGAGCTTTTTGTATATTAGAACAACAGTGTTACAACACCATGACACAGTTCTGTAGACTGAGCAACACAACTGTGATGATGTGAATTACAGTGCATCATTAAATAAGAAGGAGAATCTTAAAAATACTAAGTGGCTCCCTCTGTCTGCTCACTTAGGATGAGCAGTTACAGCCTGAGCTCAATTTTATCTGCATCTAATTTAAACACAAAGTAATTACTGAGTCATAGATATTGATCAACAATTCCTATCATCCCCATATATGCCCATCCATTTTTGACTAGAGGGCAATAAAAACCTCATTCATTCAATCTGTGAAGGTTCCTGGTGGGGCGGTGGCTAAGAAGCAATAAACGGCCAGTAATCAAATGAGGACGTAAATGTCTTACTGGTTAAACAAGCCCAACTAAAATGACTGTGATATGTGAATGCATCCATCAGCTGTGAAACCAGCATACTAAAACACACTGAAACTATTTAAAGGCAAAATCCAAAGCATCACTGGGTGTCCCACACGTGTGTTGTTGCCATTACTTTTTAAACAAATACATTTACTTAACATCATTCTGATAAAATGTGATAAATGTAGAAAATATTAGTCTATAATTTACTATAACGAATAATAAATAAGACATAAATCTGTTTTCTAACCCTTATTTTTTCACTTTTAACAACATTCTTAGGAGTTGCTTGAGAGATGAGTGTTCGCGTAACATTTATAAACCTGCTTTCATGTTAGAATGGGGTGTGTGTGTGTGTGTGTGTGGTTGTGTGTGTGAGAGAGAGAGGGAGAGAGGACAGGTTAGTAATTTGAGCAACAGAGGGTGAGGTGCTTATTGAATGGCACCTCTACTGTGAGCCAAACACACACACACTCTCTTTCCCTCACACACACACACACACACACACACACACACACACACACACACACATGCATAAGGGCATGCATGTGCAGCCCTCTCTCTCTCTCTCTGCTTCCATCTCCATCAGCATGATGAGCGGATGGAGGCTTTTAACTAATCACATCATCTAAAAGGAGAGAACAAAGGAGAGAGTGACGGAAGAACGGGAAGGTGAAAAAAAAATCTAACACGTACGCAAAGAGAAAGGTGAAATGTTTCTTATGAATGAGTCATCCACTTTCTCTAACTTGCACCTCTTTCATTCTCTCTGTCTCCCCCTCTCGGACCCTTTTCTCCACCCCCACACCCACTCTCTCAGGTCTTATCTTCTTCATATTGCACACTCAAGGTATTTTGTAATCCGCTTACACTTGTACAGCCTTCTTCTACATTGTAACTTAATATGGGCCGTACCCCTGCCCTGTATGTATGTGTGTGTGTGTGTGTGTGTGTGTAATAGATATCAGGTGACAGTATTACTGTATTTACTAAATGTCCACTTTACCAGCACTTTGGTGGTTGAGAAGATACCTCCAAACTGATATATAATATTCACTTTTATTAAGTATGTGCACTGATTGTCATGCTCCAACTGTTTCTTCTAGTGCTATCATCAGACCAAAATGTCCACCTGTACTAACAAATATCAAAACTCAATGAGCACATTGCCATTAAAATGAACTGAACACATTCATGCTTCCCAGAGGATAAATGCTCTTGTGATATAATGACCCGGTTTGTGAAGACAACTGTTTCAACTACAAGGTCTCTCTACATTCCAGATTATCAATATGCTGCATTTTGTCATATTGTTTTAACGTTTGTATATTTTGGAATGCAATGAACATTTGTCCCTGTAGAGGTCACTAGTAGGCTCACGGCTTTTACTTTTGTTAACCAGTAACATACTACTGCTAAATAAATAATGCTACCTTGGTGATATTACTGTCAACAAATAACAGTGATAGAATAAACTGGACCCATCCTCCTCCATGAAGAGTTGACCAGATGTTTGTAGTGACTGTTATTCTCCACTTTAATTTGAGCTGGAGAAACAGCACCCTCTTTGTAATGTATTACATGAAGCAAGGCAAACCTGACTGCAGGGGAGTATGGAGTCACACCCTGTGTGTGTGTTTGTGGTTGTGTGCGTGCTTGTGTGTGTGTGTGTGTGTGTGTGTGCTTTCTGTTAGATGGGGCAACTTCTGTGCAGAGAAAAGGCAAACCAGAAAATATCATTACCAGCTGGACTCAATCATGCCATGTTCATATAGTCATGCTCACACACACACGCACACACACACAGCTGGTCCTGGAGAATAAGGTCTCTAATTGAAACCTTTTATTTGTTTATAACCCCACGCTCTCTACTCACACACCGTCTGTGTGTGAGACAGAAAAAGAGAGAGAGACAGAAAGAGAGAAGGAGAGAGAGAGAGCGCGAGAGAGAGAGGGGGAAACAGTGTTTTCATTTCTTGTAATGTATTTCCAGTGCTTGTTTTAAATAACCTGGTTTAATAGTTTGGGTCTGGTCTTCTCATCATGTGGTTACATCACAGTTCAGGCTTGATCAAAATGACTAGTTTGAGCTTTATGAACGACTGAAGTCAGATGACTTTGACCAGCTTCACATTGATTGATTCATTTATAAAATGGTTAAATGTGCTACTGTAGTGAAAGTGAACAAAACAGTATTCCATCTAAAATGTCAGTATGAGTGAGTGAGTAGTAACACAGCAGGTCACAGGTTAGCTGGTCTGCTCACAGGTCCCAGGGTGAAATGTTAGCTCTGTTACTTTGTTCACTGGCTCAGCAGGTTTCCTCTTTCAAGTCAGAGGAGTCGAGTGAACTGGAAACTCATAATTAACCCTGCGTGTGAAAGCGAGTGTAAATGTGTGCTCTGTGTATGTGGTCGTCCTTTGACATGCTGGAATAAGCTTCAGCCACCTTGTTAACCTGGTGAATGTGTAAAAATGAAAACAGATGGACTTTATGGGTTTTTTTATATTGATTCTGGTTTCAAGTATTTAACATATACCATCAACCATATCATAAGGAATACTGTAGGATTAACAAGGATATGTGAGGGAATCATGGCCATATGTGTGAGCATTAGTTAGAAATTAACTCTTAAGTCTCAAGCTTTTCTTCTATTTAAAGGCTAAAAAACATACATCATCCCATCAGTGTTAAAGATGAAGTTATATTTAAATTCACTGCATCACAAACATTACCCCAGTGTAAAAACATTTGGAGGAGAACTCGCTCACATTTGAGACCGAGCTGTTCCAACTTGAGTTGAACAGATACAAGAAGGTGATTGCAGTTAATTGTAGTGTAGATCAGGGTTTTCCCTTCAATCCTCATCTCTCTTCAGTATTTCACAAAGCTCACGGCTCTGTCAGCTCTGTCTGTTCTGCCTCTTTGACTGGAGAGCTCTCTTTGTCTCCTCCCCTCTCTTCATCTCATCACAGAACCAAACGCTCTTGCCTTTCTCTTTCCTTCTCTCCACCGAACGATTCATCTCCCACTGTCCTCCATCACACCCCCTCTCTATACTTTAATTCTCCTGCTTTCTCCTCTGGAAAAAAACCTATACATTTTCTCTCATGCTTCTTGCTCTTCTATCGAACACAGGAACACACATGCACAATGCTCCTGAGGCTGTGTTCCACCAAACCTTGTCTCCCTTTTCCTTCCCTTTTGGAAATGACCAGTGATCCATCACTAAGAAGGCGTGTGTGTGCGTGCATGTGTGTCTCCGTGTGCGTGTGCTTGAATGTGTGAAAGAAAAAATATTTTTTTTAAATGCAATTTGATGCCGAGGATTATAATGAAGGGAGACAACAGGAAAACTAATACAAGAAATCCTGCTTTTTAAAGGATTGTTTTTTTTTTATTTTCTTTTTTTTTTGGTTTTTGTTTGTTGTTTTTTTTCTGTTTTTTTTTATTTTATTTTTTTTAGAAAACATAAATCACACATTAGAGACATATTCTTATTTTTAACAATACTTTTCTGGTTTCTTGTGTGTATTATGGCACAGGCGCTTCTTTTAATTGTCTGTGTGTATGTGTGTATTTATGCACAATCAATGAAGTGATATCATACAGTATATATACACACATTCAGTAGACAGACACAAAGACTGTTCTATTTTTATTACTCAGTTATTTATCAGCTTTGAGCCATTTGACAAGGGTGTGTATCCGTGTGTGTGTGTGTGTGTCCAATCAATATATCTTTGTGTGGTCATGAATTTGGCATAGTTTCATCATGTGACTGTGAAAGGTAGTAATCTGTGTGGGTTTGTGCATGCTGTGTGTGTGTGTGTGTGTGTGTGTGTGTGTGTGTGTGTGTGTGTGTGTGTGTGTGTGTGTGTGTTATAGTACGTTGGACTTAAACCACAGGTGGGTAAAACAGCAGGTCTCCATCATTTATCCTAAATGGTTTAGTCCACCCCCATATGATCTTAGTAATCACTGTTATTTAGAATGGGCTGCACTGAGGTTGATGGGGTAATGTTCGCACACACACACACACACACACACACACACACACACACACACACACGCACGCACACAGGCACACGTACACACACATTTTCAGGCTGGTCTCACTAGCTCACACACACACACAGCTACAGGGTGCACTGGTCAAGATGATTACTGTTATTTTGTAGTCTGGCCAGGAGGCTGAAATGTCCGAACTCTCGGTGGCAAACACACACACACACACACAAGCACACACACCACAGTGAGAGGGAGTTACGCTGCGTTATCTCACCATCGACTCAAATCCCCACATACTGAATGAAGGATTAAGAAAAAGGAGAAAGCTCTTTTTTCTTTTCCTCTCATTCCCTTTCTTCTGCTGGTTTTGAATTCTCGCCTCATTGCTTTTTTTTTGCACCAGTTGGCTTGTTTAAGCCACTCTCTCTCTCTCCCCGTCTCTATTTCTCTCTCTTTCTCTCTCTCTCTCCCCCTCCTGCCTCTTTGTCTTACTCTCCCCGTTTTTCCTTGCACTTCTCTTTCATTTCCATCTCTCCCTTCTCTCCCTGTAAGGTTGTGAACTTGCTCAGTGGGGGTCCCATACAATGAAATGAAAGGGCTTAGGGACCTGTATCTCTCACACACACACACACACACACACACACACACACACACACACACACACACTGGGTCAAACATGGGATGTTTAAATGGCGGGACCAGCTGAACTTGCACTGAAACCTACACACACACACACACACACACACACACACACACCTCCCCCTCTCGCTATCAATCACACACACACACACACCACACACGCTCCGAAAGCCTATAGAGTGTATATTGTGTGTGTCAGTGGGGGGGCACCAGCAAATACACCGGTGTTAGAAAAGCCTCATTCCTAGAAGGAACGGAGAACGGAGGAAAAGAAAAAGAAGAGTGTCCAGTGAGTCCAGACCTCGCTCCCCTGCCATCTCTTTGTTCACAAAACAAGGAGCTGAGGATAGAAAATACGTGACTATGTGGGTTTTTTTTTTCTCTCACTGAAGTTACTTTAATATGGGAAAACATTCAGAAATGTATGAGATTCAAATCCCTTCTCCTTGAAACATTCCTCCTATTGAGACACGGACACTGAAGCGGAAAATCAAGGACACGCAGTCAGCTTTCAGTGGAGTTTAGGGAATATCAGTAACACAAGATGAACAATTTATTTTCTGTCGGTCGGACATTTTTAAGTCAAAGATACAGTATGTCACATGTACAAATCCCCTGCTGACAACTGGATGTGAAGAGAAAGCATTTATATTTAATTTCAGGTCATTTGCATTAGCATTAGACTTTTGATGTGATGTGACTTCATGTAATAAAAAGGTAAGAAGCAGCTTATGTAAAACATCTGCTGTTCAGACTGTTAAGTGAGCAAAACATGCAGTGTGTGTTGAAATCCACAGAGCAGCTTTTAATATTAAAGCTGTGACTGTGGCTGTGGAACTGCAAAATTGAAGTAAAATAGCAGCATTAATGAGTAGAGTAAGTCTGGAAATGCATAGAGAGTCAGAGTTTTGCATGAGAGGAGTTTGTAGAACGTAGACGGCTGTAAATGAAAAGCCTAAACGTGAGATTTCCATTTGACTCAGCATGTTTAGCAGTAAAAACTTCATTCCATCATCAGCAGAGAAAAAAAACTGAATGGAAACTTTACATTCAGATGTTTTAGCTTGAAACTTTTATCAGCCAGTTGTATGAGCTCTTTTTCCCCCTGATCCTCATACACAAATGCTCATGTTCGCTAGCGCCGGAGTGTGTGTGGCTACGCTGGCTTTCCTGCCCTTAAGGGACCCATAAAGCAACAACAGCGCTCTGCTAGTTCCACACACGTCTTAACAACTCCATCATCAAGTAGAAAGATAGCATCACGTCCGTCCGTGTGATCTCCAAACATGATTAAAAAGCAGCAGATTTTAGGACTTCTAACATGCACAATTCCATATGAAGACTTGTGGAAAGTGGTTCCTCATCCCCATAAGTTCATTGTTTTAGGGTGACACCCCCCCCCCCCCTCCCACACACACACACACACACACACACACACACACACACACACACACACACTTCAAAAACACACAGCTATATCAGTGTGGCTTATGCTACAAGACTATAGTGTTGTTCCTCATTGATTAAAGAACAATGAAACGCTGACTCTGGACTGGCTTTAAAAGAACAGCTCGGTGTGTTTAATACTCATTACTCATTTATCACATAGGAAGGTTTCAGTTTCACAGTCATCCATCCTTTTTTTCCTTTCTGCTGGAAATCCAAAACCACTCGGTTGTCATGTGCAATTACTGAGAGACAACTTAACAATGTGTAAGTACAGCAGAGCAGTGGCTAAATGACAGTCACACTGCTTTCACTGACTTCTTACAGTTGAAGGTTAGTGTCAGATGTCCAATTACACTGTGTCCTCACTGAATGTGACACAAGTGAGCATCAGGTTGATTGCTTTGTTTTCTATTGGGATGTCCTCACTGGCCGGGAGTGAAACAGTGGCATGCTGTTTTGAGCTGAACGTGTGTCAGACGCCCTGTTTCTATGTATCTGCTGTTGCTTGCATTGAAAGCCTGTCATGGACCAGGAGCAGCTCAGTCATTTAGTTTAAATGAGGAGTTATTTCTATGATTCCTCCTCATTTCATTACAATAACCTAAAATGAGGCTGGAGGGAGACCACCAAGGAGCTGGAAGTTGCTGTTTAACTTCCAATGAAGAATCATCTAAATGCCACACTATACTGTTTAAAATGTAGCGAGTTCTCTCACATCTTCCACTGAAGTGGATAATGTCTCCACACTGATCTGGAGTGCATAGCTTATAGGTACGTGCTTCGTTTCCATGACATAGAAGTGTATATGTAATAGATTCACTGTCTGACGTTATGTGATGTCATGCTCGTGGTTACGACACAGTGTCGTATGTCGTACATTCCACGCCCTTTTTTGTTTTTAATAAAATATTACATACATATCTACCTCTCATACCATTAGCTCACTGAACCACTGTGATTGGCTAACACACATTCACTGGCTTCCACTGTGCTGCATCAGGATAGCCAATGAGTGAGACCCTGAGCAGAACCTCCAGCCAATGAAGAAGCTGGTGACAGGCACAGAAACATAGATAGATAGATAGTCCATAAATCTATACTATAGTAAAAGTGATTTCTTCCACTGCTGTTGTGGCACAATAGAGAAAGCATAATGTTGAATAGTGTAGTTTTGGTGTGGTGTCAGCATGAAAAGCACATTGTTCTGAATGTCATGGTAAAGTGTGAGCTCAGCTTTAAGCCCATTAAACACCCTACTAAAAGGTTGATACTTTAAGCCATATGTATGTTTTCTTGGTCCATATCAAAGACTAAGTTGAGTCCCTTTGGGGCCATTGAGATCATAAACCTGCAGTTCACACTGGAGACACAAAGCTGCAGCAGGCATCTCTGTGCAAATTCCA
>NC_070579.1:37848839-37861339 GCF_027409825.1 Scomber japonicus | reverse complement strand
GTGTCTGTGTGTGTGTCTGTGTGTGTGTGTGTGTAGCGAGGGTTAGGGTGGCTGGACTGTGTGCTGCTACTCAGACACAGAAAGAGAAGACGGGCTTTTGCTTTTTCCTAATCGCTTCCAGACACAGAGATTTGCATTCCATTGCTTTTCTCTGTATATGTGTGTGTGTGTGTGTGTGTGTGTGCGCGCGTCTCTCTTTCTCTCTATTTCTTTCCTTTTCAGTCATTCCCCTCTTACCGCCCCCCCACCAACTACCCACATCCCCCCTGCCCACTGTTACCTTTTCAATTAGAAACATAAATTTCGGGACGCTCCTAAAAACGTTCGTGTGAGTAACGAAGAGGGAGAGGAAGTAGGTGATGGATTAAAGGAATTAAACTGTCACCGTGAGGGGAAACATGCTCAAAATGACTGTGGATGGACAGATCGTAAAGAAAAGGGAGGCAGAGACAGCGGTAGAGAGAAGAACATGTGTGACTGATTAAGATTCCAGCGGACCTATTAGGAATGATAAGACGTCAGAGCAAAAATAAAGGGCTGAAAATTCTCTCCTTTTCATATCGACTTCATAGAACATTCTGCACAAAAGGTCAAATGGTAATTATTAAACCCTCTTTGGTTCTTTTCGCTCGTAGATATTTAGAACAAGTACTTCAAAGTAAAACGACCATCAACCATATGAACATCACTTTCAAATATTTACATCGATGCTCTGTAGCACACTGAGAGCTCACATGTTTCTGAAAGGATATCCTTTCACTTTTACAGTGGCTGTCCATGCCGTGTGTAATATGTGTGTGTGTGTGTGGGGGGGGGGGGGGGGGGGGGGCTAAAACAATGAACTTATGGGGATGATGGGGGGGGGTTAAAACAACTATTTGTAATGTGTGGCTTAACATAATATTGACAGCCCCCCTCCCCCCTTTAATTAGTTTGTGTCAGTGCATGTATCTCAGTGCATGTGACTAATTATGTTTTTCAGGAACTATTTTACAATTTTATTAAGGTGATTTTTTTTTTTTTTTTTTTTTTTTTTGCACATATTTGGGCCTTTTTTCTTCTTCTCTGGAATGTTGTAGTGGATTAGCAGGACTTTGAGTTTCAGACCAACCACTGTGAGAGACAATGCAGTCAGTCAAGCAGCACAGACAGCTGCTACATTCCACTGTCAGTTACATTAATGAGTAAAAAATAAAAGAAATGTAGTAAAGTCAGTGCACAGTGTGTTACGGTGTGTGGTGTGTTTTTAACTGTAAGAAAAGTGTAACATCACAAGGCCTCATTCACACATTGTAAAACCATTATGCATTCATAATTATAATAGTCACAGCAGTACAAAGGGACTGGGGTACTGTATAGTTAGTGGTGTGCTATTATGACAACTTAATAACATACTGTGAAAAACAAAGTGGAATTTGAGGATGTGAAGCTGTGAAGTAATGACTCATTTATTTAATTTTTATTTTTAAATAATAGACAGAAATGAGCAGTGGATTAGTACTTTCCATTAAAACACTAAAGTAGGAGTAATTATTAGGTAATAACAGCAAAAAAAGATTTCAGTAATTCTATTATTTTTTTTTTTTTTTATTTTACCACCATGACACAAATATGTTGTGTAGTCAGCAGCTGTGGCGCCATTATTGCCCGTCTGCTTCCGGCTGGTTCTGCATGTCATTTTCTCTCAATGAAAAACATAAAGTCTCCACAAAGTGCACAAGCTGCCAAAAAAGGAGCCAATGACACACAGCAGCACAACAACAAAACATTTAAAACAGCTGTACTTTATTTTGAAACAGTCAATAAAATTCAGTAAATAGCCATGCTGTTTCATGACTTTATATTCATGTGATGCATACACACATGTCAATTAGAGGATGATCAGCATGAGAAGAAAAAAAAAGGTTATAATAATCATCATCCACTTATAATGATCAATCTGACCCAGGGAGACGAGATGACTACGAGACTTGCATCAGTTCTGTGATCATTACTAGTGCATTAGTGCTAATATCCTGTACTGTCTCCTTTAATGGCACTTACTTACCAATTCTGAATGAATAAATCTAACTTTGTTTGCAGCAGTGTGACGGTCAGTATCAGTTCAAACATATACAGCCTGGAGATAGAGACACAGAGAACAAATACAATGAAAGATTACATTTATATTATAATATGAAACCACTAATTGAAACTAATTATAATATGAAACCACTAATTGAAACTAAAGTAAAAACTAAAGTGCTACTGCAATATATAATAATATATATATAATATAAAGCAGTTCTAGAATTTGATTATAAGTATCAGTGGCAGTTGTTGTATAGTTTTACATCATATATCCCTATCAAAGGATTTCAACATAGTGTTTTCTACATCTTTGTACTTCTTAGAGGGACAATAGGAGAATGAAAGTCTTTGTGTGAGTTTCAGTCTGCACCCTCACAATGTTTCGGATGAGGATTTTTTTTTTCCTCTGCAGATTATAATAGGTGTGTTTGCAGATTAAGGGACAGTGTGTGTGAAGGACTGACTGCTGGGGCAGACAATGTGACCAGCCAGCCATTATATGACCCGATGGATCCCACCACTGCTGCAATTTGAGGAACACGCACACACACACACACACACACACACACACACACACACACACACACACACACACACACACACACACACACACACACAGATACACTGGTATTCATGTTGCTGCACGAGTATGCGCACATTCACGATTGACCATGCGTGGTCTGCTGGAACACACACATTTGTGCACGCTTGTTCACACACCAGCACACACACACACACACTGTTCTAGCCCGTGTCATGTTTCTTATCCAGGTTTGTGAAACAAGTTGCCTGTGTCGTTCGGTATGTGTGAGTCAGAGAGTGTGTGTGAAGATATGTCTTGAGACATCCATCCTTCTTCAAAGGAACTTGACTCTCCCATCGCCACAATTTCTCATTCGGGCACTTTTCTCTCCTTTATCTCTATCCATCTCTCACTCTGTCACACACACACACATGCACGCACACACTGCTACCCCCCGCCACACACACACATACCCACCACCATGTATGTACATCTCGCTCTATGACTCTCTGTCTCTCTGTCGCTCTCTCTCTACAAATAGAGCGCTATCTCCTAGCAACAAGGCCTTTGAGAGTGATGTGTGAGATAGTTGGGTGCCTGCGATATAGGGGCCTTTGTGTTTGTGCGTGTGTGTGTGTGTGTGTGTGTGTGTGTGTGTGAGTGAGTGTATTTATGTTTCAAAGCTAAAGAAGATGATGCAAGTCATCACAGGAAGGACATCAGTTTGTAACAGGAGTTAAGGAATGAATGTGAGGCAGTGGCTTGCCCTCGCAAGTATAGAAGTATAGTTATATATATATATATATGTGTGTGTGTGTGTGTGTGTGTGTGTGTGTGCACACGCTTGTGTGTGTGTAGTAATTTTCCTGATGGACTGCATTACTCTAGATGGGGCTATTACTCAGAAAATAAAAGTTTCAATTATTCCTAAAATGCGCTGGAGCAGTACTCACACACACACACACACACACACACACTCACACTCTCTCTCTCTCTCTCTCTCTCTCTCTCTCTCTCTCTCTCTCTCTCTCTCTGTTTGTCTGGGTGACATGTAGGTCCAGCTCATTCATATTATTTTGAACATATTTTTCTGTGTTTTATTATTTTTCATTACATACAAGGACATTTATAGTTCATTCATCATGAGAGCATAGCAGTAATGTGCATGTATTGTGGGGGGCGTGTGTGTGTGCCTGTGGGCTTCTGTGTGTGAGAGAGAGTGTGTGTGTGTGTGCACCTGCAGTTAAAATCTACATCAATGTGACATACATTATGTCTCTGAAAGTGTTCCTGCTTTGTGTGTGTGTGTGTGTGAACTGTATACATGTGTGTGTTTGTATTTTCCAGAAGGCTCTCCATGTGAGAGCGCAGCAGCATCCCTTCTCATCACTAATTCAAGAGGACAAATTAGAAAAAAAAAAAAAAAAAAAAAACAGCAAACAAACAAAACCAAAAAAACCAGACACTCTGGTTCTCATTTCACTAGTGAAGACAAATGAAAGTGTTAGTATGAATCACACTGTGCCAGGTGGAGGACTATTTTACACACACTGAAGTGACCAAAGCTGCTCTCACTGACATCAATGTACTGTATTTAACTTAACATCAACATATGCAGCCCTCTCTCACTGCACAGAGTTGTATGTATGCATTGAACAAATGTGCATATTTGGTCTGAAATATGCACATTTGCCATTATTTGATATGATGTTAACATTTAATTGTGCTGAGTTGCATTAGCTGGAAAATACGATGACATAAATACCCATAATATTTACTTTCAAGCATAGTAGAAATGTCTGGAACAAATAAAAAGCAAAAATATGTCATAACAGAAAATATAGTTTATAGTTGAAGACCGTGATTCTTGTTTTTATTTAATAATTGATTACCTTTTTTTTTTCCTTTTTATTGATTTAGCCTATAAAACTGCATCAGACTTTTAATGAGGTGATCAACCCATTATTACCATTTTACCCATTAAGTGATTCATTGCTTCAGCTCTATTTGTAACTTTAAGTTTTGATTTATTATGGAATATAGTTTGTGATTCAAATATGTTCATTGTTATTATTTTTATGAAGCATGTCAGTATTAGATATATTCAAATGATAAAAAATAAAAAATCTAGTTATAACAAACAAATAATAATAATAATAATAATAATAATAATAATAATAACAACAATAATAATAATAATAATAATAATAGTTCTCTCGCATTATTCTTTTTCTTTTCCATTTCTTCTTCATCTCTTCTAAAGGGGGGGTTCAAGAAAAAAAAAAGAGAGAATAAAAAAAGAATTTGAGCAGACAGCCGGAAGACTCAGAGTGGTTTACACAAAGTGAGGAGAAGAAAAAAGCAGGAGCGGGCTGAATGATGAGGTGTTTGCTGACTAAGTGTTTCTTATCAGCGACTGAGTCCAGATGGTTAGCAAACACACCTCATCCTCTTTCTCGCTCTCTGTTGTCTCTTCTCCTCCTCCTCCTCTGTTCCTCACTACTCTCCATCTCTCTTCACCTTCTTCTCTTCTTCGCTCTTTGAGTTTTGTAATCCCTTTTTTTTCTCTGCTGAACACTACCCAGGCTTCCCCCTCTTTGCATGTAGAATTCCAGCGTGACCTCCGCGTTATAAATTGTGTACCTCCACCTCAGCAGATAAAAGCTGACCATGTCAGTGGTAGTAAAGCCTTTATCCAATGAGCTGCAGCGCCTGGATCACTGTCACATGGAATTGCAAGGGTTGCATTACGTCATGACAGCACTGTTATAGCCATCATAAGGCACGGCAGGACAAAGTGCTGCTGAGGAGGAACAAGAGAAGTAGACAAATGTAAGAAAGCAGTGAGCTACACACACACACACACACACACACTAGTGAGTGCAGTCTTTTAGAAAATGATGGCTGTGAATGTATGCTGCATAAAAAAGTGCCACTGCTCTAATCCTGTTCCATTTTCATAATTAATGTCATTAATTAATACATCAGACAACTTCAAAGGGGAACTAATAATCATGGTGCATAATCCAAAAGTAGACATAGATGCATCTTTGCTCGACTACTTCCTCCTACTTCTGACAGATGATACACTCCAAAGTGTACCAGAAACCACATTCTATAGCATTTCTAATATATGGCAGAGAGTTGAAGAGGAAAAAAATAATAATGATAATTAGGTAGTAATGGTGAGTAGTGAGTAACTGAAACAACACACACACATGCACACACACACTCGTGTATCACTAGCAAGCTCCTTTCAGGTCTTATCTAGCTGCTCTGGGAAATGAAGACAGACGATGTGACAGGAAAATGAACCATGAGCACCTGGAGGTGATATGTGTATGTGTGTCTGTGTGTGTGTGTGCAAAGAGAGAGGGGGGTTGGGAGTGGAGGGTGTGTGTGTGTGTGTGTGCAGTAGTCGTCTCCTTTGTCGTTGGACTGCAACAATGTGTTTTATGTGCTGTTAAAAGTCCTGTAGGGAGCCATCCTTCCTCTTTGTTTTTTGATGAAACCAAATGTATCAAGCAGCTCACAAGCAGTGTGCTAATTTGTATAGCTCATGTAAATACATGTAGAATAAATTAAATTGAGAAAGGTTTAACAAGTCCCTTCACGGCTTCGACTTCATACAGTCACAAATAAAACACAATCAGTGTTTATTTTATCAGCCATGGCATTATTATGAGGTTGGTTTTTGATGAGTCCATATAGGCTTGTTTTTGTATGTTTTGTGTGTGTGCTGTGAAGGTGCACTGTATTTACATATAACACATATGTTTGTACATATAAGGGCTTAATAACACTCTTTAATCCTGTGCTGTGTATGTTTGTGTGTCCTGAGACTTATGTAGCTGACTGCTGACTTTGTCTACTCAGCAGAGTCTGTTGTGTTGAGCTGCTTAAAGTGGACACACACACACACACACACACACACACACACACACACACACACACACACACACACACACACACATAATTCATCTTTATCTCTGCATTTGTCATGATGTGACAAAAAAATGGGGACGCTAAAGGAAATAATAGCACCTAAACTAAGCCTACCACCAGTGGCTATAATTCAAGACTTTCACAATAAATCTTCATTGGAATGCTATTATTTTGAAGCAGCTACAGAAAATATGTAATCTTCTTTAACAGCAGATTTTTAAAAAACACATTTATTAAATATGAAGGGAAATAACACATATGTCTGTGTTTTTAAGTTTAATAGTCACATATTTGTAATAATGTCAAAGTCCATTAAGTTGAGAAAGTACTATGATCCAAGTGAAGGAAGATCAGAGAGACTGATAGCATGCTCATGAATGTGTTTAAAAAGGATTGGATCCACCGTAACACACACACACACACACACACACACACACACAGAAAAGGAAACAAAAAAAATGTACGGAAGCATTTGTGTACAAAGGGCTTCAGAAACACACACACACTTAACCCTGTGTCCTCTTTATGGTAACACTCCCGAACCCACCCCCCCACCACCACCACTCCCTCCTGCTCCTTTACCTCCCCTCCTCCCTCTCTCCTCTTCTCTTTTGTTTGCTCATGTCAGGGGCAAGGCAAGGTCGCCATCCCAACAGGCTCGGGGTCAAGTTACAGGAAGTGTGTATATGTGTGTGTGTGTGTGTGACCTGTGCTGACATGTGTGGTTTTGTTAATGTGGTGTTGTGGTTCTTTCACCTTAAAATGGATTGTCCTGGTGATGGTTGAACCCCCCCCCCCCCCCCACTGTTCCCCCTTCCCATAAACACACACACATATACAGCAAACGGCACACACACCAAAAACAGACCACTGCCTAGTGGTTTGAGCGGGAGGGGGAGAGATATCAAAATGATCAAAAAACAGTTTTTTCTTGTGTGTGTGTGTGTGTGTGTGTGTGTGTGTGTGTGTGGGTCTTTACCTTTTATCAGTGTTGCTTGATCAGCACTATTTCTCCCACAGTACCCACATGTGGAAGATTACATACAGTATGTAAATACAGTAAATGTGAGTGTGTTATTATTGCCTGCATCTGAATCAGTGTGTTTTCATTTTTGTGTGTGTGTGTGTGTGTGTGCCATCCATTTCTCTCTTCTTTTTTTTCTCCAGACTTCTCTCTGCCTCTCTTTACACTCATTAGTTTTCTGGTTGAATGACAAACTGTTTTGTCTGACAACCAGCAGACATAACATTTTATACAAACATATATATATATATATGTATATATATATATATATATATATATATATATATATACATATATAGAGTTGTTTTAATGTAGCCAGAGTATAGCTGGTTACGGCTTCACTGTCACAGCTGCTTATCTTAAAACACAATCCCACTATCTTTGGATCTCATCACTCTGTAGTTGACCTGCCTTTTGGCAACAGTTAGACAAGGAGCCTGAAGTTGTTACTATGGGTTTCTAGTGCAGATAGAGTATGTAATAGTGATTGTAGTACAGGATGTTTTCCACTTGAGAAAAAGTAGCATAAAACCTATATTCCATTGCAGTTGCATTGCCTCCTGGTTTGTTCGGGCTTGGGGAAAAATGGATAGACTTCACCCTCTATGTGATAGTTTTGATTGATATTAAACTTGAATGTAAAACGGAAGCTCTACACATTCCCTCCCACTTATTAAATCCACTAACTGAATGAACAGAGAAACTGTCCCAGCTTCTGTAATTAACACAAGCAACACCACACCATCATTTGAAAGAAATGTTTCCTTTCATGTTCTACCACCAACACTGCACTGCTACAGCTACACATACTACTTTAATTGTCACCGTATGGCAGTAGTAGTATATTCACACATGACCAACTGATGGCAAAATGCTGTCAAATGAAGAGTAAATAGAACATGTGTGAAACTAGTTCTTCAGACAGCAGATATAAATGATGTTAAATGATAAACTGTGTTGTCGCATGGGATGTAGTCATGCAGCCAGTCAATGAAGAGTCTGAAGTGTACACACATTTGTATGCAGCAACATGTTGAACTGTGCTTTGGTTGTAAGCAATATTAGCTGAGTCTTTCTGCAGAGCCACAGTGGATGTAGCTGTGGGCTAAGTGTAAGCAGCTCGCCCACAGCTACGCCACTCTGAGCCAACTGGACTCCTGGCTCTAGCTGGGAACACTCATCCTGATGGTGGAGGGTTATTTCAGGACCTAGCCCTGGGCTATACTTTGCAGAATGTCTTGCTCTGCCTATTTAGCGTCTCGCTTTTGGGAATGGGTCCGCTAAGCTTGGCTTGGCTATAGGGCACGGGCCCTATTACCACCTGACTTTATGTCCAGGCATTTGAGCAACACTGGCAAGATCCAAGCACGAAACACTGCTGACACACACATTCTGATTACATGTGATTATAACCAATCAAATATGACACTCATTGGGGTTTCTGTATGTGCATGCAGATGTACTCACATACAGCACACACACACACACACACACATAGTAGCTTTTGACAGTCTTAGCAGAAGGGATATTCTTGCATAGCTGAGCAAACCATTACTATGTATGACCAAGACAACAGAGGTCATCTTCACGCTCAGTGCTCAAGCCGTTCTCCACCAAACACATCATCTGATGGAGGATTATTCACATTATGAATCTAACAAAGCACAATACATGTATTACAGTATGTAAATGCATTATTTGTCTAAAGGGATTTCATGGTACTAATACCAATTATTCTATTTCTTAATCAGCAGGGTTTTTCAAATTGAATGAAATGGTAAATGGAATGTGTTTATATAGCTTCTCTCTAGTGCTTCCATTCACACACATGTTCATACACGAATGGCAGAGAGCATGCTTACCAGGGTTTAGCCACCTATTTGTCTCCATCGCTCTAGAAGGATTGAACTGATCTGAGCTAACTGATTAGCAAGTGAACTTTGTTGCACATTGTAACATGAGAGCCAATCAAAACACACATACTCTGTGGTGAAGTATCGTGCAGTCAGCGTTGCACAGGTTTCCTCAGTGAATCTGCATGCAGAGAACATTCTGGAGCTCTCTTAGTCAAACAGGTTTCAGTGTAATCATATCTTGTGCAGCAGTTCCAGGGGTCAGCTCATGTGCACTCAGCAATCCTGCAAAAGCAAATCCTTGATTTTATTAACAAAGGCCGCAGCCTTTTCTGCACTGAATTGTCTTTCTGGACACGTCAAATCTGTCAATGAGATGCTTTGTAGTTTCATATTCACACAATTCAAAAGTGATATTTGCCGGACAAGCTCGTTTTACCGGCGTACTACAACATCAAAAGACCAAATGAGAATGTTGGTCATGCAAAAACATCTCCTCTCGAGTCAAGTTCAAAGAGTGTTGTGAGCACTTCTCTCCTTCATATATACCTTACTGCAGTGTGCAGGAGAAGCTGCTCCTGGTGATTGCTCTCTTCAGAGCAGCCTAAACAGTCATGACATCATTGATTTTGCCTTGAGAAAAGACACAACTCTGACAGCACTCCATCACACATTCGGAATACTCAGGAAGTTTCTTAACTACTAAAGTCTCATGGCAGGTGTTGCAAAGTCATTCATTCATTCATTCATTCATCCATTCATCCATTCATTCATGTTCTGCCAGCTTCTTTTTTTGTGCAGCTGTTAAAGTTAAGGTGATGTTGGTTTGCACCTGATCAGTGCACCCATTTGCTGAAATATGTGCTGTTCTGTAGTTTTTTGTTTGTTTTTTGAGAAAATAGTCGTCATGACATGATCATATTCCTATCTGACAGAAAAGCATGCTATGCTGGCTACATTTGCAATACAACAGCATCAGTAGTCTCTAATTAGTGTCTTATCAGTAGTCTGTTTTGATATGATCTTTCTGCAGATTTACACATCTTCTGTCAGTGTTCTTCACCTTTCTAACATGTATTGCTAGTTGGCCTTACGATACCAGTACCAATCCAAGGACCCTTAAAAGTCATATCCATTGAATACTTTATTTAATACCCATTATACATTTAGTGATCTTGTTTTACACACACACACACTTTACAGCGTTTAGGTGGCATCTTGGCTGCTGAACTGCTAAGTGCACTAACTCAAATTCACCACAACTTCACCACCACAGACAGGTTGTAGCTGCTGTGGCAGTGGGCCAATCACATGTCACATAAAATCGAACAACGCTTGCGTTGATTGACTGTAAGGAAGTCCATACAAATAGTCATGTTTTCTACCTCTGGGTGTAAAAAAGATGGATTGCAGGTATCGTTTAACGGGAGACGTTTTGATACTACTTGGCATTGACTCATTTCGGCTGATAACTGAAACGTATCGAGTACCGATACCCAGCCCTGTATAAAGCAGTATTGTAAATACTGTGCCAGACATTATTTCTCATGTCTTCACATTTTCCAAAAGTTAGAAAAACACACCAAGATTCTATTTGATCAGTCCATTATTTAATTGGAAGTATATGTACTCTCAGAGAATATACACACTTTGAAAGACAGGCATATAGAAAGACTGAATAAAAGCACACATGTGTTTTAACCAAGGAACAATGTTTTATTTACTTCCCCTGTTGTTTAAGAGCTGTTTAAATCTGGCTTTATGTCTCTATGAGCTCACTAACTTAATGACATGACAGCATCACTGAATGCAGGAAGTGTAGTAATATTCACCCTGAGTTTATGTGCTGATTACTTGTGTGTTTGTGTGTGTGTGTATAATATTTTAGTGCCCACTCAGTGCAGTTAATGCTGGAGGTAAGGCTAGCTAAAGTCAACCAATTAAGCTGACTTCCATATGTAGCTTATAACACTACCTGCCCACTCACAGATTCATAGGATGCTCACTGTCACACACAAACACTCTCACACACGCACACTCACACGCACACTGGGACAGCTACTTCTCTTAGCCACCCCCCGCATCTCTCTTTTTAATTACACTCTCACAGACAGGTTTATTTAATTTATGCATTTAATTTGAATATTCGGTGCAGAAGAGTGGCTATGGCTTAACTGTAGTCACAGGATATAATTACATTTCCTCTAGTGGATAGAGACAGAGGAGAGCTAACTACAGCAGGCACCGGACAAATAGCACTGCAGAACCTCTCCCAGGATCACTGTCCTTTTCCCACACACACACACACACACACACACACACACACACACACACACACGCCTCTCTTATTGCAACAAAAAGCAAGTCCATGTAAGGGAGACCTATTATGCTCATTTCCAGCTCTAACTTTTCATTTTTGAACTCCTCTCGAGTAGTTTACATGATTTACAGTTTTAAAAAAAGTCTTTCTTTATCTAATACTGGCCCTTTATGCATCCCCTCAGTTCAGCCTCTGTCTTTAACAGGCAGTCTTAGCTCCTCCAAGGCCCACCTCCTGATGACCTCACTATTCTGATTGGCCAGCTTTCCTGAAGCCTACCAAGGCACAGCCATATCAGAGTCATGTTAAGCTGGCTAACCCTGTCTTTGAGGGAGACTCTACTGGGATCTTTTTTACTGTCTGCTCATCAGAAACACTGAAGTGAGTCTAAACTCATTCTAAACACAACGATATCCAGGGTTCATTGTTTATTTTGCCATTTTGCAAGTGGTTGAAAAGTACGACACTCACTTTGGTAGAATGGAGCAAATGTTTTGCACAATCCAGGATGTGTGAAAAGTATTCTATTAACACAGGATCCACTGAGTTTCATACAAGTCAGTGATTTGCATACAATTGTCTCTGTATATCAGGGAATAAAACAAATGGTTCATTAGCCTGACTCAAAACCAAACTAGAGAAGAAACCAGCACAAACAGTAGCTATGTAAAGTGACATATACATACATCTGTTGTGGTAACTGTTAAAAAACCTGAATTGTTCTTACATGTACATTTAAAACATACATTGTATATGCAGAGGGAA
>NC_070579.1:37838839-37843839 GCF_027409825.1 Scomber japonicus | reverse complement strand
TGGATAGCGTCCACTCTGCCAGGCTGTGCTTGTGGTGTGGGGGTGGGGTGTGGGGGTGGGGGTTTGTAAGAGCTGTCAGGGCTCAACTGTACAAACCAGCAAACCAAACAATGAAGTGAAAGCTGCTTCACAGAGGCTTGTTGAGTTATCTGATGAATCATTTTATTCAGTGTCAGCATCAACAGTATTGCTTAATGGAGCTTTAAATTACAGGCTAGACAGGAGTTGTCTTATTATGATAGTTGTTTTTTTGTCATTGCAATGCTACATTTAATATCTAAAGAAGATTTAACACTCGAGTTGCCACGGCAAAAACAACACTGTGCTGTGTCACATAACAAGGTTCTGTCAGGGTTTTAAGCTTTATAGCGGCGTTTCCATAACGATCGTGTCGTTTGTCCATCTCTGTCAGCTCTGTGAACCAAGTTGCCCGTGATCCTGACAAGGCGGTGGGATTATGTGATGGCGTTTCCATGTTTTTACCTGTTTGACTGGCTGCTGCTGATCTGTGAAGAAGTGTCACACTGATGCTCTGTCAGCTTAAGTCCCTCTATCTAGTAGCAGGAAAGAAGAGTTAGCTAGTTTACTGTAATACATCTTTAAGTAACATGCAACAAGTATAATGTGTGGCAGCTTCAAATGCCAGGTCATATATACCAAGTGTGGATTGAGGAGAAAATGAATGAAAAAATAATGAGCTGTCTTAGTCTCAGGACTAAATGTTTCTTCTTTTCTTTTTTTCCCCCGTCACTCATCACTGTTTCTCCTTGTCATGGTCTGAAATGGAAGCTGAACGAGCATGTCTGTACAGCTGCAAGCCTCAGTGAGCACAGTTCACAGGGAAGCTGATGGAGAGGGAGTCGGACACAGACGAGGAGAGATGATGGCTGTGAGAAAAAAGAAAAAAAAAGTGATGGAAGAGGAGAACAGGAGAGAGAGACAGAGAGAGAGAGAGAGAGAGAGAAGTTGAACCACAGATCGGGATCAGATTTTAATCCGTCAATTAGGCCGAGTGAAACAGAGAGCTGTTCCCTGAATCCCCCCCTCCTCTCCACCTCTCCCTCTCTGTGTCGAGCTCATTTTCTCCTTTCTTCTCTCTCCTCCAGTAGCTCTGTGGAATGTGGACTAGTCTATTAGACATCAATACAAAGCCTCCTGTGTCCCCTGCGACGCTGCAAATAAAAATGCTTATTTTAGTTTTTGCTTTGTTTTTATTGTCACATTTGGTAAGAAACTGCAAAGAAGACAGACTACTACTTACTGCTTGTCTCATATTTATATCCTTAACACTACCTCTGTTGATAACATAGTAGTATGTATGGTCATTCCTATACAACACATGCAATGTGAAATGATAAATGGTTAGAGGAAGGGATAAGCTAAGGCAATAGCTGGAGGAGACAAGCAGCTTAAAAGCAGACTGAACAGGAAGGTGAGAGATAATGGATTGTTTTGAAGTAGGAATTTTGTAGTTCATGTAGGGAAAACTCATATTCACAAAGCACACAGAGAGGAAAACTTGTTCAGTGAGCAGGAAGACAGTCTTTGTTCAGGGGTGAAGACATAGAGATTGGAAATAGGAGAGACACTTTGAGAATAGCAGAAATCTTTTTTTTTTTTTTGTGAGTGACATCTCACCAAAGTAGAGACAGCAACAGAGAAATCTGTGTTTTCACAATTGCATATCTCTAAAAGAGAAACGAGAAGACACAGCAAAGCCCCGAGAGAGAGAAAAAGAGATATTGCTCTGTTTGACGTGACGTAGCTCCTAAACACCAAGGTAAAGAGAAGCAGGGTGGGAGGACAGTCACACACACACACACACACACACACACACACACACACACACACACACACACACACACACAGACATACACCATTTGGAAGGTAGAGCCGGAGCCGTGCACACACAATTAAGTTAACACACACATGCAGTCTGGCAGTAGACTTCCATGAGAAGTGACAGCAAGGTCAGCGTTGGCATTTTAACTGCTGACCCATTTGTCTGGATGAGGAGTGTTCTCTTTGTCTGGGAAACACACACACACACACACACATGAAACACACATTTAGAAACAAGCACAAAAATACCGTTAAACAAAAATATGATTTAAATCACACTTACACTCATTACTGAGTCTCATTCAGCTTTCAACACAATGTAATAAATCATTTTTCTTGAACTGTGCATCACATCTACAGTATTCACCTCTACACACACATACACATACACACACACACTACTAGATGTGGTGTGTGTGTGTGTGTGTGTGTGTGTGTGTGTGTGTGTGTGTGTGCTGTGTGCTGTGTGTGTATGTGTATTATACAGGCCCATAGTGTGCCACTAGCTGCCTCCATGACCTCAGGGTGCTTCACTTTACATTCAGTCCGTTCAATCGATCTCGACACAAGTAGAATTAGATGGAAACACATGAAAACAATAGAAGTGGGTTATAAAATGCTATTTGTGTCCATTCTTCCCTTCAGAGCATAATTGTGAACACATCTCTGTTGAGCTAATGGATTATGTAGCTGCAGGGTAGATTGTGTATGTGGTTTGCGGGACGAGTACAGCAGCCTTTTTCAGTCACTCTGCACTGCTTTGACCTGTGTGGGTTTCCTAAAGGTGATACAGATATTTTTAAACTAAAGCCCCTGGCAACTTTGATTTTTTTATAAAAAAAACCCAGATTAGTATTCAATTATAGAAGAAACATTTTGAATTAACTACAAACATTAAATGAGAAATGGTCACATATTCACAACTAGCAGCTTTAGTTAAGAAACAGAGCTTTTTAAAAGCTTTATCGCTCACGTTATCTTCACCTCATGCCCCCTGCTTCAAAATCCCTCTGTACTCACTTTGCTGTGTCGACTTTAATGTGTTTGTGTGTGAGAGACCATGTCCTCTATCTAAATGTGTAATAATAAGTTGGTGTTCAGTGTGTGTTAGACTAATCTCTTACCCTTGAACTACTGTCTACCTGCACAGCCATAAATCACCCCTCTGTGTGTGTGTGTGTGTGTGTGCGTGTGTGCGTGTGTGTGTGTGTGTGAATGAGTGAGTGACTGTAATAAATCACTTTCCACAGGTTTCCTCCAGTGCTGTGCTGCAGTACACTGATTATAGAGAGGGAGCGAGAAGGAGAGAGAGAGATAGAAAGTACCAGACAAAGCAGAAGGGGAATAAAGTAAAGGGAGGGAGGGGGAGGGGGGGAAGGGTGGCAAAAGAGAGAGAAGCTAGATACGACTGTGTGTGTGGACCCTCTCATCTCTGAAGTCCTCATTAACACCAGTGCAGACACACACAGTCATACACACAGTAACAGCTGGAGTCTAACCTTGGCAGTGTTCATATCTTCCACCAGGGACTGGAACTCTTAACCCCATCTATCCACTTAACTCTCCATACCATTCACTCATTATTGCTCTTGTCAGGTTAATATCAAACATGCATCTGTTGAGATGTGTAATCTGTGCTGTAAGTCAAATTTCAATAGAACAATCGCTCTCTTTTTTTTGCAGCTGAATAAATACTGCAAATATGAGAGTATCTTAATACAATTCTGTTCTGTCTATATGTATGACATTATCACATCATGTAAGTATGCACATAATTGTATTCTGACCATTATTTTTTCAGTTTATTTATTCCACATAAAAAAGAAAAAAAGAATGCATAATACAAGAAATCTAATACATGCATGTAAATGTGCCAATGTGCTGGAGGAGCCAGTAAAACATGTCAGGTGACCTTCTTATGGTGAGACATACAACGTAAAAACTTCAGACACATATATACAAAAGCTAAACAAACACATACAAACTGAGGGGTTACAAGTGTATCAAGAAGGGTGACAGTTTACAGATGCATTGAATATGATAGTGAGAGTGGTGATGGGGTTACTTATTTGATCCAGACAGAAATGTATGCTTAATTTGTTCAATGATTTGAAACTGGTTGAATTTATAATATGATCCAACAAGAAGACCATTACCACACTATTAATAATAATAATAATAATGATAATAATAATAGTAAACTTGGTTCATTGTGCACCTTTAATACAAGGCATGTAGCTCAAAGTGCTTTTCAGATGAAAGTACAATACAATAAAAGAACAGTAAATAAACAAAACAAAGAAATAGTCAAATTATTATTATTATTAGACTACAGTTTTTTTTTGTGCTGATCTTCTATTTATACATAACACAGAGTGAAAAGTTGTTGATTATAAACAGAGGACAGTTGAAATGGAATGTGAGCACAGTGCATATTCACCATGATAACAAGCACAGACTGAATGGCATGTGTCACATGTCATAGCCATTCAGCAGCATGCAGCTCCAATCAGGATAATTATGAGTAAGTGAAATATAGACGATTATTACAAATATGATCCGCATAGTACCATCTGTTCTGCTCTGCTGCATAGATTCACACACACACACACACACACACACACACACACACACACACACGCACGCTTGGTGACTGGTGCACACTTACACATCAATAGCATGTAATATGCACATACAAACTGTACCATACAGAATGTACAGTATATAATATGTATAAGGTGTTGACACATGCTGTGTAAGGCAGAAGGATAATGAGCTGGTTGGATACAGAGTATGGGCACATACACACATACACATGGGGAGATTAATGATTGCACTGGCAGATGAAGGATGGATTTCATCTCATTTGCTCCGTGAACAGACCAACTTCCCACAACAGAAGTTGGGACAAACACTAATCTAGCACACGCTTTTATTCCACTTCTGCATTTTATTCATTTGAATTCCACCTACTCCACTATCACTGCTTCTTGTGTACAGTGTGAGTGGAAAAAAAACACACAACATAGTAAATATCATCACATTCTAACAAGCTCATATATTTTTACTGAAGATATGGATAAAACATAGCCTCCAGAGTCCATTAGTGTAATACTGTTTTGACAGTAAGAATCTGAGCCTAATTGATTATTACTGAA